>NC_142520.1:48779877-48972377 GCF_964205215.1 Stylophora pistillata | reverse complement strand
TCAAACAACAAACATATGAAATACATATATATGAACTGCGGTTATGAAACGTATATGTGCACGATCCTTCGCAGTAAAGCACTATTTAAGCAATAGTGAAAAATCAGACCTGAAAAAAAAAAATCAGGCCTGTACGGGATTCGAACCACTGACCGTACAGGCCTGAATTTTTTTCAGGTCTGATTTTTCACTATTGCTTAAATAGTGCTTTACTGCGAAGGATCGTGCACATATACGTTTCATAACCGCAGTACATATATGTGTATTTCAAATGTTTGTTGTTTAAAGTTGAAATGGTAAATTGACCACCGTTAGGATTATAAAAGCTGACGTTTCGAGCATTAGCCCTTCGGCAGAGCGAATAGAGGAATTGTGGGTTGTGTTTGCTATTAAAGACAGAAAATGGAGCTACGTTATTTGTGGGAACATGGCAAGGAGACAAACACAAATAAATTAGTGGAATGAAAAGCGTTCGTTGATGCCTGTGGGATTTAGACTGCCGGTTTTAAAGATGAGCTTTTGTTCAAGAGTTTTACGGCTTTCCGTGCTACCTAAGTGTAAGGAAAGACCGCAGATTGCCATGTATTTCTTAGAATTATTAGGTAAATTAAAATATCTAGCGACTGGTTTCGATGTTTCCTTGTCATTCCTCTCCACGTCGCGAGGGTGTTCTCGGAATCGGTCACCTAGTCTTTTACCTGTTTCGCCGATGTAAATCTATTTGCAATAAGTGCGAGTTATGCAATAGATTAAATTGACAGAGGTGCACGTAAAGTGATCGGTGATCTTAATGGATCGTTTGGGTCCCGATATTTTCTCAGTGTTGTGAATGAAAGGACACGTTTTGCATCGTAAAAGCCGTAAAACTCTTGAACAAAAGCTCATCTTTCAAACCAACAATCTAAATCCCACAGGAATCAACAAACGCTTTTCATTCCACTAATTTATTCGTGTTTTTCTCCTTGCCATGTTCCCACCAATAACGTAGCTCCATTTTCTGCCTTTCAAAGCAAACACAACCCAAAACTCCTCTATTCGCTCCGACGAAGGGCTAATGCTCGAAACGTCAGTTTTATAATCATAACGGTGGCCAATTTACCATTTCAACTTTGTTGATATATTCAAATTACTTCCTTACCCCCACCGACGCAGCCCCAAACAGTTTCTTTAGAAACAGTAGTATATTTCGCCTTTATGGCAACTTCCGCGCGGTCTGGGTCCGAGTGTCTCGGCCGAGGTCAATTTATTCATATCGCGTAGATGTACGAGGGTTTTTAGGGTTAGGGTTTTAGGGTTAGGGTTTTAGGGGTTAGGGTTAGGGTTATTAGGGTTTTCGTTAGGGTTAGGTTTTAATGTTTTCAGGGTTTTAGGGTTAGGGTTTTCAGTTTTAAAAAACTAACGGTTTTCTCAAACCATGGGAACAAAAGAATCCAAGATGTCGGAGGGATTAACTCCAACTCACTGTTTTGCATCACACGGCGCGGTATTTGATTTGTAACTACGTGACATAAGCTAGTTTGGATGGTGATCACTCAGTTCACGAGTATTCAAAATTCTCTGAAAATGAACAATGGTCTGTTCGAAGTATAAACATGTGATCACTTTTTTCTCAATAAAAATGTTTACTTTAGTTCAAATCTTAATTAAAAATAAATTGTAACGCGTGAGTATGATCACTAGCAGTGACGAAAGTGTTTTATATTCTATACAAAATTCCACAAGTGAGGAAAATAACAACGATGCATCGACGCAATTCAATGACAATGATTCGAAGAGAAATAATTAAATCTCCTGTTTAAAAAGATTATCAGAAAAAAATCGAACGAAAAGGGTATTCAAAACCGCAGCACCATAGAGCGTACAAACCAAGGGAAAATACGAAATGCCAGCAGGCGTTGTAGCTGAGGTAGTCTCATTATTATCTGTCCATCAAATTTTAATCAAGTCATAGCATCCTTACATTTTTTCGGATCAAAGTCAATGACCTGTCTGTCCAAACTGTTTCCGAGTTATGACATGAGTTAATCAATGATAGACCAATGGAAATCTAGCAATGGGTGTATAAGAGTGGCTATGAGTCGGAATGGTATGATCATACATGGGACCAAAGTGATGATGAAGAAAGTTCGATTTCATCCAATCAGACAAATGCTGTATCTCGCTGAAATTCATCCTAAATAGAAGTCGAAGAGAAGATAAATACAATCAAACCGTTCCTGGATACTCCGTTTAAACACAAAATAAAAGCGGTAAAAGATAGGCAACATAGCAAGTACCTATATACAAGCACGTTTTACACAAAACCTCGACATCTATATGCGATAAATCGATTGGAAGAATTACAAGGAGCATAATCCAAAGACTTATTTAGCTCATATGATATGGACTTGCTTTACATGTGACGAAACATGACTAAAACGTGGAAACATTGCCACGGTCGCTACGCAACCCTATTTCGGACGCGCGCGCATTAGCAGGAAAGAGGAAGAGAAGGAAAGAGTGTACATAGAATAATCTAGTATCACTGTAATAAACTGTTTTAATCTGTTACATTTGTTGGTGGTAATATCTTACCGCGAGTGTATGTGAGTCCCAAGAACTGAGTAAAGTTGAGGAATAAAATGACTAGAACGAGTGAGTCCATGTGAAGAATAAATTATATTACTTGAAGAAAGAGGAGGGGAGGAAGAGGAAGAAGAGGAGGAGAGAGGAGGAGGAAAAAGGATGAAAGAGGAGGAAGAGGAGGAGGAAAGAGGAAGAAGAGGAGGAGGAAAGAGAAGGAAAGAGGAGGAAAGAGGAGGAAAGAGGAGGAAAGAGGAGGAAAGAGGAGGAAAGAGGAGGAAAGAGGAGGAGGAATGAGGAGGAGGAGGAGGAATGAGGGGGAGGAGAAGGAGGAAGAAGAAAAGAAAATATACGATCCCACATGAACGAGATGGACAGTTCCGTTTCGTATGTAAGAAAAATAAACATTTGGTTTTATGTGAGCGCGCAATTTGAATTATTATAATTAATACTTTAAAGTGCGCATTCTTTTAAAGTTTGTTAGACATAACGGAGAAGGATGTATACAATATGATAAAACTTGAAGTGTCTACTTCCACACTCATTTCTTACCAGGAAAATGTGTTAAAGTAATTTAAAAAAAAATGCCGAAAATGGAATGATCCCCAAAAGATTGAAATCAATGAAAAGTTATTCTAAGATGCAAAGTCCTGAAGCTCAGAAAGGTGTCAATGAAGCATACCATCAAGTAGAATGTACGGTCTTAGATCAAGCGATTCAAGAGATTGAAAATAATCTTGCCGCACACAAAGAACAATATCAATATTTGCTACAACAGCGACAAAGTGAGCGACAAGTACTGGAAGACAGGAAAGAAAAGATACCCAAGATATCTCACCACACACGGGTGAAAATTGAATTGGTTGAATTACAGAAAAAATACGATCAATTCTGTGCCAAGTTAGACACATTCTCAAAATCTAGCGAGAACAAAGTTATCTTACACACGGGTGAAGAGGGTGTTAGTGGTGTATGAGGCGGTGATAGGTTAGGGAAAGTGGTGAGAAAATAATACATAAAAAGCAGAGAATCTTACATTTTTTTCATTAGTATCGCTGTGACACGAAATGGGATTCGTGTTACCTTGATAAACTTCTGATCGGATAATGCCACACCTTTGCTGCTACTGCATGAGAGCATTTACGCGTTCGGATAACAAAGAGCGTCATGAGAAAAATTCATGCGTGAACTCAAGGGTGAATCCAAATCAATGGTTCTCTTCAACCATGAATAACCATTCCATTCCACCCGTGACTACAGACCCGACTCAGTCGTTCGATCTATCAAAAAGGTGGTGTGAGGGATTCAAATTCAAATCACCCAGTAGCATATTCATCGTGGGACCTTCGGGATGCGGTAAAACTTGCTTCACCAAATCATTACTGCTCCAACAATTGGATGAATTGTTTGCGTCACCCCCTGCCGTCATTTACTACTGCTACGGTGCTTGGCAAGATGGATACCGTGAGATGCATCAACATGGTCTAAAATTTCACGATAACCTGCTCAATGAAGAACAGTTAAAGAAATGGTTCTCTAAAGATAGTGGATTACTGGTCATAGATGATCTTATGACTAAAGGAGGAGACGATAAATAAATAAATAAATAAATAAATAAACTTTAATAGCTAACACAATTACTGGTAACCCAGTAGTTTACGATAAAGAAGTGTTAGACCTTTTCACCAAACATTCTCATCATCGTAACATTACCCTTATCTATCTTTGTCAAGATATGTTTCCACCTGGCAAATATGCAAAAAGTATTTCAAGGAATGCTCATTACGTGGTTGCTTTCAAAAACCCACGCGATCAATTGGGTTTCAAAAATTTATTGTTACAAGCCTTCCCACTGTTCTTTCCTTTCCCTTTTAAATCAAATAATGATTGGGAATATGGGGTCTCGTACGTACAACGGATAGAAAAAAGAAAAAGGAAAGATTAGAAAGAAAAAAGAAAAAGAAGAACTAAGTCAAAGCGACACATGTTTTCAAAAACATTTTTCCATTTTATCATCCCTACAATAAGTAGTAATGTTTATTCAAACCTTTTGCAGAGAATGCTGAATTACAGGTTTAAAAATTAAATTAACAAGAATTATGCGAGGAAAAAGGGGAAAACTGTACAAAATGCATCAGGCTACATACAAGTAAAAAACAGCCTCTACATAATGATAATAATACTGACATGATAATAATGTTTCTCGTAGAAAAACGAGTATAATTAAGTTGGCTGGTACTTGACTGTCACAAAGTTCTTAAAACGATCGGTGGACTTTTTGGAATGATACTGAGTACGATTTGTTTGTAAATTATAGCGGTCTGAAGATTTACGAACGTCTTACATTGCAGTATAAAGTGGTTGTCATTTTGAATACGATTCATAAAGGAATCACAGGCATCACTACGGCGTGCATCAAGGTGTATACCGGCTAGCATTAGGGTATTTGAGTACGAATGACCTGGCCAAATAATGGCGAGAGCACGCCTCTGCACTGACTCTAGCGTCTTACATAAGTAGGACGGTAAATTGGCAAATGCAGCCAAGGCGTATTGGGTAACAACAGATGTAGACGATATCTTCCGAGAGGACAGAACTTCTCCTGAGCTGCCTTGAAGCAAACAACGTTAACCGCCTGTTAGCTTTCTTCAGCAGATAGTCAACATGCGTCCCCCAGAAAGGTCATTAGACAAGTTGACGCCTAACAGCTTGAAGAACGAGACCTCTTCTATAACAGCGTCCCCGGATACGACCGGCGGCGCCTTGCAACTATTATACTGAAGGAAGCTAATGGTCATGCACTTACATTTAGTAGGATTAAGGCGATGTTATTGGTGTTAGCAAACATTTTGGATTTCATTCACAAAGAAGTTAAGCACAGAAGGAGAATTTCTTGGCAGAATTTCCATGATAGCTAAGTCATCAAAAGAATTGATACGCAAGCCCCAGGAAGAGATCAGGTAATTAACCATGCTAGCAAACAAACTAGGCCCTACATGGGTACCCTGTGGTATCCCGCTACACAAAGCTTGGGAACAAGAACTGACCGTACCTTTGCGCGTGATCTGAGATCTACCTTGTAAGAAGCACGCAAGGCAACGTAGCAAACTGGCGTTTAGATCAAACATACATAGTTTTTCTATAAGGATTTTATGGTCTATTAAGTGAAAACCCTCACGAAAGTTGATATCGTCTTCGTCTGATAGATCACCACGTCAGTCCATGGCACGATACTTACGGCCACTGTTAATATAATTGTTTGCTCAAGGATGGTTACTGATTGTCGATTTTGATTTTTGGATTAGTTCACAAAACGTTCAGAAACCGGAGGGGGGGAGGGGGGGAGGTGATTGAAGTATGCAGGTGTTGGGTATGTGCAGCTGGCTTCTCAGAGCCCCTACCCAACTATAGTTCACTATTTGGCCACTTATAGACCCCGTCTTAGTCACTTTTGAGAAAATGTAACATCTTTTAAGACAGGAATTTTCCCATTCTTAAATCTGTAATTACTAGAAATTTCGTACCCTCAGAATCCCCAAAATGTGCGATCCATTCTAGTAAATCTATTGAAAATGCACTTTCATTTAAATCGATCTAGTACGTAGTGAGAATGCGACGCCATTCAGCGGCACATCCCTATTAGCCAATAATGAAGTGCCCCCCCCCCCCCCTCCCCCAATAACATTCACGACAATGTTGGTAGAATTAAGCAAGATGCTGTAATCGGAGACTGACACTGTTGCTTAAATATCTCATTGATGGTCTAGATTTTTGTCCCAGGCCTTCTCCTGGTGTGCTGAACCATTAAAGAATTAATTAATCAATGGCCTCTATTTTCCTTTTCCTCGGTTGCCGCGTTCGTAGACAACTTGAACATAATTAAGTAGACTATATATAAAGTTTTGAAACTGTTCAGTTGATATATTATATCAAGAAGCCTCGAGCTTCTATTTTTCAAAGCTTTTATTCCTCTAGCTGTTAATTTTCTATGCCAATCTAACAAAACAGGTAGTGCTCGATAGAGCCTCAGAAATGTTTTGATGAAATTACCGATTAACTGATTGCACATATCTTGTAACTGTTATATCTGACATCACTTAACAATCATCAATGAATACCTTACATTTCCTTAAAAGATCGATAAGCTGTAAGTCTGACTTAAATTAATTCTAATGGCAATTGTTGCTTGTACAGATCATAGGATGTTTAAAGATTAAAGCGTTGCGACCGAGGTAATGCTAAGGCTATTTTATCTTTGCTGCGAGTGGGAAAAGACGCGCTATTACTGACCATTTTAAAATGCGACATGAGATGAATAATTTCATCTTCTATAAAGTTATTCAGTTCTAAACTAGGTTTGAAAAATGAAGAGCTGATTATTATCAACGGATCCATAAGTTCAACGAGTAGGACTGGGATGGAGCGTTTCCTATGTTAGCATTATAACCAAAGTCATATTCAGTCTCACTGGATCCGTCGTCAACAAAAGAAGCAGCGTTAGTTTCTGTAATTCCAATCCCATGATCAGCACGCTTACAGCTTTTTCCTCCTCCACCAATCATCATCACCGATCCATCACCACTACCCCAGTCACAACAGAAGCCGATCTTGTCAGCACTTTGGACGTTTCCACTGAACTCAGCGTGTTGAAACCCGTCTGTTGACTTGTACTGTCCGCCATATTGAACCGTACAACTTCCTAGACATCGATCACTGGCCCAGACTTTGCCATTTCTAAAGTCGCCATAACTTGTGATTTTCGATGTGAATGTTTGTCCACCCAAACAGCTGCCTGTGGTCTGCAACAGAAGGATGTGGCTCGGGTCGTCACTGCGTGTGATCTTTATTTCTCTGCCGCTAAGCGACCAAAAGGCTGGTGAGATCATATCGTTGTTCTCTGAAGGGTTGTTAGTTGTTCCAATAGCAGCTTGTTGGTCATACCACCAGTTGCCATCGTTACGCATCCAGTTCTTGCAGTCACTGTTAGAGAATCGAACTATAAGAGTCCATCCCTTAAGACTTGCCGTGATATCACAGTAAGCCTAACAATACATTGCAAATACGTTTAAATGAAGAAGAGGATAGTTATCATTTGGTTATAAGTTAGGAAACTGATATCATCTCTTAATAGATTTGAAGTACTCATCGCTTTAAAACCATTCTAATGGTTAGAATTGAAACAGTCACGGGGATGGTGAGGAGTTAATCGCAACAGTTCACTCATTGGGAGGCATGGGTGAGATAGGAATGATGAGAGGGAAAGTAGGAGGGCACCTTTTCAGATTATGATAGATTCTTCTCTTGCGCATGCTCAGAGTCTTTCCTTAGTTCAAATAAGTAAATTTTTAGTTGCCATCCCGACTGTGCTTTTGACTGCAAACCAAACAGATGCTACCTATTAAAAAAGCAATACTTCCTTGTTGGTATGTTGCACGAAATGTTCTCGGCGAGAAAATTTATATTCTGTAACTTATGATGTCGCGTGTGAAGCTAAAATAGCGTTCATTAACCTTTCTTTTTTTCAGTAGGGTTAAAAAAATCCTGAACCTATTTTAACTTCTTATCTCGGTAAAGAGAGTTTTCATACGGAGAGGGAACAAAAAGCGACACAGAGAAAAACAAACACACACACAACACAGAAAAAAAAAATAGTACTAAAGAAATTTATATTTATTCTGAGAGAGGAATGATGCCATCACACTCAGAGCATATATCAAATTGTTAACTGTAAGCTCGTAGCTTACTGAACTTTTCAGCACCTTTTTCTTCAGAATGCCCAGAAAATCATAAAAAGCATTTATGAATAACTGACCAAGAAAAAAGATGCAATGACTATGAATGATTTCATTTCTTCATTAAGATTAATATTTTTGACTTTTTTTACGGAGATCCCGACTAGCTACTCCTATTAGAAGCAGAGAGCCAGGGCACACGTGTTAATTGTTTGTTTGTTTATTGGTTGGTGATATAAGCCTAAATTTGAGTCTCGAGATGTAACATATAGGAAGGACAATGAGGGTCACAGACAAACGTGCGCTTGTAAATCTCTATTTAAAAGAACGCTTAACTATGCAATAGCTGTTTCTCTTTAATTGATGGAGTTTTGAATAGTTAAGATCAATGTTTGTAGGTTATTGGCAGTGGCAGATCAAGACCTTTAGCTAAGGTGGTGGCCGTTTTTGTCTGTGTTAACCTGCCGGCTTTTTTCCCCTCAGCGTTTATTTTTCCCCCAAATAAGGGGGTGGCGGGGGATGGGGGTGGGGGGAGGAGGGGGCGTGATTCTCCTGTGCCCCTCCCCTCGATATGCCACTGATTGATATTACCGCCATAGCAGATTTTGCCTCTTGAACTGATATGCAATGATTGTAAGCTAACTGGAGTAATCACAAATCAAATTGAATACATACGACACCTTTCCCCCTCAAAACTACTGAAGCGGTTGTTTCTGCTAAACGGATATACTTTGGTCTCTAAAATTAATATGCAATGAGTTTCAGGTAGGTGAATTAAAAGAAAATGAACTTATCCGAAATAACAACAAATTTCCCCTTGACAACTACTTCTGCTGTCATTTCTGCTAATCCAATGAGGTTTCTTGCGTGACAGACATACGTTCCGTCGCTGTTGTTTACAACAGGGTTAAATTCGAGGCAGCCTTGTTCCTGAAAAGCCAGTGATGTACCAGCAGAGTACACTTGACGAGCGCGAGACCATTCGACGCTGGGACCAGGAAAGCCCTCAGCCTCACAACAGAGACTTAATACGGAGCTTTCATCTACGATAACGAAAGGTGGTAGTTTCTTGACAAATGTCGGTGGCTCTGATGGCAGAATAAAATCGTTACATAAAATCGACATATAATTAATAACATCGCGTGATCAACAGCAGTCATCAGTAAAAACTTCGGTATCAAGTAGTAAAAAAAAATTTAGCTTTGATAATAGCAACGACAAACAACTCAAACCTATCATAATCTTCGAATCATAAGTTTATCATGTACACATAATCTCCCCCAAAGTCATCGGCATCAAAGAGGTTAAATTACTATCCAAACACGCTCAAGGTCCCCGGCTGCCTGTGGAAAGAGAAAAATGCGTATTTGATTTAAAAATTACTGTCACCACTGGTGTTAAAAAAATAATATCCTAAAAAAACGGAAATAAGTTGGCGACTTATGTCCTTACCTTTTACTTGTAAAGTGCTGAAAGCCTCCAGACTGCCGAGACCAGTGTTAGCTGAACAGATGTACGACCCAATATGTGACCTTTGTAGACTGTTGAATCGGTGCATACCATCTTTTGCAGTAGCATCAGACAGAGTACCTCCAAGCTTACGCCACGTGATCTTGAGGGTAGTCTGCCCTTGTGCCCAACAGAAAAAAAATTGCTGTCTCCCTCACAAACACTGCCTGAGATATAGGATGCACACTGATCTTCAGTGGAACGACGCATTCTCCTTTTGTCCCTAAATACCAACCAATCCTCGGCTACCTTTGTTCCCTTTAGAGCCAGTGGATCCTGTTTTCCTTAACGACCCTTCGGTCCAGTCTCTCCTTTTAACCCGATTGCTCCAATGGACCCTGTATCGCCTTTTTCGCCGTTTACTCCTTGAGGTCCCACAGGTCCTCTTTTGCCACCTGCGCCTGGAGCCCCAATAGGCCCCTATGGGCCTGGTGGTCCTTCCTTTCCCGGAACCCCTTTCTCTCCTCTATATCCGGGATACCCAAGGGCTCCTGGTGGTACCGTAGGTCCTGCCTGCCAGATACTTTCAGAGGATTTACAAACTTCATTAAACTTGTTATTTATTTCTTAGCGGACTTCAGTTGTAAAGTTATTGTTCCTGCAGTTGGACTCAGAGCAACATTTATTTTCTTTCTTTTGAATTGATCCATTGGATGTTTTGTTATAACACCTTCAAAATCTGTTTATCAAATAGGCGGTTAAAAAAAAGGTTAACGGTTTAAAATAGTAAAAAGAAAAAAAAAAAAAAAAAAAAAAGGGAAAAAAAAAAAAAAAAAAGACAAAACATATTTATCCATGCTGGAGCTTGTCATATTTTGTGAAAAAAAATTATTTGTGCATTGGAAATAATCGAATATCAGATGTGGACAGATCATTTGGTGATTCAAGCGTAGATCTCTCAAAAAGCAATCCTTAGTCTCCGCCCCGGGTGGGGTTGGGGGATATTGTGGGGATCACGTGGTTTCCAGGGGAAACAAAAGCAGGGAGCAGTGATCGCTAACAGAGTATAAAGAGGGTACTATAAAGAATTGTCAGCCCATAAGGGAGACAATTACAGCACTTAAGAGCCCGATAAATTCTATTATGACACAACCAGACTCCTCTGACCCTTTACCCCATTCAAGACGACAAACAATCGAGAGATTTAGCACCGCATTTACGTAAAACGGCAAACGTCAGCTTGTCCTTTTACTTATCATGTATAATAGCGTAAACCTTGCTGTTTTAGCTTCGCATGTGCTCACGCAATAGTGGATTGAAGGCGCGTCTGTATGGCTGACAAAGAATGTTTTTGGTGCCCTTTTTCCGGCATTAAACCTCAGTCTACCCCGTGAGAGAAAAACGGAAGAAAACCTTACGTTCACGACAAACGCGTTAAATAACTCGTTACATCGTTTGTCACATAACTCGTTAGGTATACAAGTTGAAGTTATGATCCCACTGTATAGCAAATACAGACCTACTCATCCAGGAAAAATAATGAAGTTTCTCGGATGACTACACTATGATCTACATAATACCACAGCCAGCAAAAATTTTGGATCAAAGTAAATAGTTTTATGCTTACTTTTGAACGTTTTCGGCTTCTCCTCGACGTTTTCATCTGCCTTATTCGTCATCTTCATGCGACTTTCAACAGCCAAAATGCGCACTTCGTTCATTTCCATTTGCTTGTTGATCGTTTCCATTCTCAAGAACAGCGCAACAATCAGTAGAATTGGAATGATAGAAAGAAACGAAGAGCCTTTGCGAAAAACATTGCTTGAGCATTTTGTGAGAGGTTTCTTTAAACGGTCCATCTTAGCTTCAATGGAATTGGAGTGAACAGCTTTCCTGTTTAATAAACTCAATTGCTGCGAGATAGGACTTGTTTATTTGAGCTGAAAGTTCGGGCTTACTGTGCAACTGATATCATAAAAAACACGTCCAGGCAAGATGTAAAGTAAACTGCTATCAATTGATTTCTCTTTTACCGTGTCAGGAGGGTAAGAGTTCAGAAGCCCGGCCCGACGCCAGAAGGAATCCGTTTTTTAGAATGCGTGTGGTCTCCAAGATGATTAAGTAATGAAGCGTTTTGAAATAAATATCTCTCCTTTGATATTACCCCTCCGGGAGGAGGACCTGGGTATTTGCCAGGTATGTGGCGCTGGCCTCCCAGGACCCCTACCCCATTATAATTTATTTTTTTGTCACTCATAGATCCCATCTTAGCACATTTTGAAACTACGAATCTTCTCATTTCTAAATCTCAAACTACCATAATTTTCTCACCCCCAAGAATCTCTTAAATATGCGACTCCATTCTACTAATTCAATTGAAAATGCAATCTCATTTTTAATCAATCCAGTCGTGAAAATGCGCGTCATTCAGCGGTACATGACCATAGGCATATAAAAAGGAAATGCCCCCACCCCCCCCCCCCCAAATTCGTTCATTTCCATTCGCTTGTTTATCGTCTCTATTCTCAACAACACTGAGCGCAACATTCAATAGACTTGAGATAATAGAAAGAACCGAAGAGCCTCTGCGAAAAGCGTCGTTTGAACATTTTACAGGAGGTTTCTTTGTAGAGTGCATCATTGCCTCTCGCGGCGTCTAGGGTCTTCCCACTTTCCCACGCTGAAGATTTGCATTTCCCGTGTGAATGATAAGGCTTAAGTTATTCTGTCTGTCAAGGCTGAGTAACTTGTAAACGTAAGATGCTTAGGCCGAATCAGGAGGCCGAAATCTACTAGTTGACCTCAATTTCCAAATAACTGGAAACGTTTTTATTTTTTTCCACTTTTAATTTGGACTCAAAGGGAGTTGCTGTATTGACCTCATTGTCACGATGATCAATTAAAAAGGAAATGCTGCGTCTACTGCAATTATGATGTGACCTGCGTAAATTTCGACACATTGATATGAAACGAGCAATGTAAAACGCACAAAAAGTATCTGAACATAGAATGAAAATGAAAAATAGATATGGCGCTTTTGGTAGTTACATGGAGATGTTATTGAAGGGCCTAAACGGGTTAAATAGGAAATCGATAAGTTTCCTTTGTTATACCTAGGAAATAAACTGAATTTGTCTTGAACTAAGGTTTAGCAATGCATGTTTTCGTGATTTGGAATGGAACAATGATATTCATGATGGAAAATATTTTTTTGTAATCCCTTACCCAACATCTCATCCTCTCATTCCCCTTTCCTCTTTATTTCTATGGCAGAATAGAGGATCTTATAAGTGTTGCACCGAGGCCCTTCACGGCCAAGTGGTTGTAAGTTACAGTTACACAGTACTGAGGATCTGGGTGCAAGATTGAGATCTTCTTAATCGTTTTTGTTGTTATGCATCGAAAGAAAGCAATTAACAGGATAAGGTTCAGTTTTCAAAAATGCAAATCCAAGTCCCGCAATTGGTTTTCTGTGAGAACGGAGAGGGATCAGCCGTCTTTAACAGAGTTTTAAGGAAACAATATAGAAAATTGACTGCCAGTAAGGAGGATCATTAGAATGCTACAGGGCCTTGGCAGGGGAGGGGGGGGGGTGTGGGGGTGGGGTCAGGTAAATTTTTTTGTGACACAACCAACATCTACCGAGGCCCCCTCCCCCTCCCCATTCCAGTGATAAGAAATGACTAGTGCCAAAGTTATTAGTTCCAGGCGTCCTTCTTGTTTATATCTGACGGACGTCACTACACAATCATTAATGAATACTTAACATTTCCTTGAAAAGACTGATGAGTTGTAAGTCTGACTTAAATTAATTCTGCTGAATCTCGTTTTTGCATAAAAATTCCACAAGAAAATTCATTACTTGACGAGGGAATTCCGCATTAAACTGCACACGAAAACCGATATCGCACGTATTGCGTAATTGAATAAAAACAAGAAACAAAAAAAGAGAGAAAAAAAAAATGAAAAGAAAGGAAAACAGCGTTACTTATGGCTGTTATGTATACGCAGATGCAAAACAATATGACTCAGCCTCGTTTTCAACGCGCCGATTCCACGCTTAATACTTCTCTGTAACAAATCAGATTCAGTTCAATGATTCGACTTTAAAGGCAATTAATTTGGTCTCCAGTGAAAATCTAAAGATATTTAAGGATCTTAGCGTTGTAGCTGGCGTGATGGTAAACTTATTTTATCTTTGATATGAGAGGGGGAAGGTTCTTTATTACTGATCATTTTAAATTACATGCTCATTTAACTGGAATCACAAGTCAACCTCCACAAAGTTCTCTTGTTCTAAACTAAATTTAAAAAATAAAGGCCTGATTATTTTTAACGGATCCATAAATTTAATGAGTAGGACTGGGATTGGTTCTTCGTTGTGACAGCATCATAACCAAAGTCATATTCAGTCCCAACTCCACCTTCTTCAACAAAAGAAGCAGCGCCAGTTTCTGTAATTCCAATCCCATGATCAGCACGTGCACAGCTTCTTCCTCCTCCACCAATCATCATCACCGATCCATCACCAGTATCCCAGTCACACCAGAAGCCGATCTTGTTGGCGCTTTGGATGTTTCCACTGCACTCAGCTTTTTGAAACCCGTCTGTCGATTTGTAATGTCCACCATATTGAACCGAACAGTCTTCAAGACACTGATCACTGGCCCAAACTGTGCCATTTCTAAAGTCACCATAACTTGTGATTTTGGATCGAAATGTTTGTCCACCCAAACAGTTACCTATGGTCTGTAACAGAGGAGTGTGACTGGGGTCGTCACTGCGCGTGATCTTTATTTCTTTGCCACTGACCGACCAAAAGGTTGTTGAGATCATATCGTTGTTCACTGAAGGGTCGTTTGTCGCTCCAATAGCAGTTTTCTGGTCATACCACCAGTTACCATCATCACGCATCCAATTCTTGCCATCGCTGTTTGAGAATCGAGCGATAAGAGTCCAGCCTTCAAAGAAAGTACATCTCTCAACTTTTCTGTCACGATTTTTGATAAAAATATGTAGACAGGTTAGTGTTAGGATAGGTATTATTTTTACAGCTTGTAAAAAAATGTGCAGTGGTCTCTCCTTTCTTTTGTTTTTGTTTTTGTTTTTTTATTTTTTTTTTCTTGGCGCCAGCACTAAAATAATAATAATAATAATAATAATAATAATAATAATAATAACAATAATAATAATGATAAGGAAAGGAGTACAGCAGTGTTAGGTAGAATGCAGAAGTCTTTAGTTAGCAGTTCACTCAAGATTGCAAGATCTTTGAAAGTCATGAGTTGAAGACTTCATCTTAGCCATGTGTTATTTTGTTGAGTTTTTAAGACATTAGGGACAAGCCACAAGGGTTTTTTTTTTTTTTTAGAAGTTTCTTTTTTTCTTTTTTTAACATTTTGTATTAGATTTTCTTTTTTGGGGGGAGTACATAAAATTATGTAAATCTAAACATGTTAGAAGCCCAGCTTTAGTGTATATAGGTTCTGGCATCTAGACGTTTTAACTGCCACATAATAATAACTGTAACAGTTTTTCTTGTGACCATAGTGGGGAGGTATTACCCATTGCCGTAAAACGGCCAAATTTTTAACCGTGAGCCGTAGAGAAAAAACTCGAACTCAATTCAGCTCCTTACAGGATATTATCGTCCCAACGTTAAAGTAAAAGTTTCGTAGCCGAAAAAGAAATTGGCCTTTTGGCCAAGCACTGCTAGTGAAGCAGACATTACTTTTTAGCTGTTGCAAAACAATATTCCTGCGTCTCATAAACCGTAAATTTTTGTTATTTTATCCTCTCGCTCCTTGTTAAAAAAGAAAAAAAGAAAAACTTTGAAAGCCTGCAACGAGAATTTTCGAAGCTAAGAGTTTTTTTTCTGGCCCCATTTTCTAATTTCCTCAAGAGCGCCTTTATTACTGAAATAACCACTTTTCTAATCGCTCTAGATCTATTTCCAGCGATTTCCGTTTCTAAATCTTTGTACTTTAAAGCTTTTTGGATGAAAAGTATTCCCTTATGAGGGTATAGCCATGTAAATAAAAGAACATTTCTCGTCTTTTCTGTTTTTAAGAATACTATATGGACAGCTTAATCTTATTCTACGACTTTCTGTATGGGCATATCGGGAAGGATAGTTTTCCTAGATTGTAACGAATTGTGAGATGGTCTCGCCTTCCTTCTATTTCTCTTGGCGAAGTTTGAGCCTACAGAATAGGCTGTTATCCCGCGGAAGGAAAAGTTCATTCAACATTTCGCGGCTTGTTTTTTTTTTTTTTTTTTAAATGAGCTTATGCATCGGATAACGCGCAGAAGGCACTTGAATACTAAATGCCGCGGTAAAGGGTCAGCAAGGAGAAACAATTGGCGTTGTTGGTCGCTTTTGCTCCCAGCTGCGTCGGAGAATATGTTAAAGCTTTTAAAACAATTTTTCCATTGGTGAGGTAGAGAATTTAGATTGTCATGGGATCAAACGGCGGAATTAAATCGGTACTTGTCAATACGACCATGGGTTCAATTATAATTCTCCTTGCTAGCATAGTAACATGTAATAATAGCTTTCTTCCGATCGGTTTTATTTTTAATGGCTGCTCATCCCTTTTGCATAACATCTGTTCAAACGACTTACTAAGTTTAATTCTTAAAATCTTGATTCGAAATTTACAAATATCCCTGTACCAACAATAGAAGGCTCCAACGTATTGAAACGACCGAATGTTTACATTCTCTCATGCCAAATTATGATCACAGACGGTTCGAGTCTTAGCTTGCGTCTTTATACATCGGGCGAATTGTGTACGTTTGCACACTTTTCAACGCAAATCAAGTAAAAAGTATCCTTGCAAATACCTTCTTTTCAATTATCAGAGGAAGGGTATGCACAGGGGCGTTAACGTACTCACCATCAAATACACTGGTGAAGCGGCGGAATCATCAAGCGCACAACTGGTTATTAACGGGTACCTGTTCGCTTAATTAAAAGCTACTTTTCTCGCATTTCATACTGAGTGGCGACGGCATACTAATGAACTTTCAGATCATGACTTACGAAGAACAAAATAGACTGTATTTAGACACGATTCTACTTTCAATTCCTGCTTTGAAATTTTTGAAACATCGTTGTTATCTCATCTTTTCCCAAAGAATGAAAGAGTTCTGTCTTATTATTAAATGTGCCAGCCAGCTGGATTTTGCTTGAAGAATGGCTAGTTAAATGTTCGGCTCCGTTGAACGCACTTATCAGTTTGAACTGATCGGAATATTTTATCAAGAAAATGCAGTCTTACCAATTGTTCCACAGTCATCTCCAGTCCAAGGATGTTCGCAAGAACATGAAAATGTTCTGTTCTTTTCGCGAAACAAACAAGAACCGCCATTACGACAGCCTTTCATGAGACATCCCTAAAATAACAGACATGTATTGTCGTTTAACAGGCATATTTAACCAAATAGAGTATAACTCTTCTTGTTTAGCTGTGGTTGCTTTGCATGTACTTGTAACCAGACAGAACTAAGGGATAAGGGGTAAACGCTCAATATAATAACTCTCGGAAATCTAACTAATATGCATGAAAGTGCCAAGCTCCTTTACAATTGAAATATAACAACTTTTCTTCTATTTTTACATGTGAAAAAAAAAAAAAAAAAAAAAAAAAAAGACCTGCAAACAGAGGAAAATTCAACAAGAAAACTATACCTTGAGCATCATAGAGAAAGTGAAGCCTTTTTTATCATAAAACTGGGCACTTCTGTCCAGGATTCCATGCTTGTTTAGTTCACAAGTTCCTTTATCGTCCTTTCCGAATGGTTCTTCGAAGTTTGTTGAAGTACACCAGGAGTTTCTGAGGCATGAAAGACTGCATGATATTTGAGTGGGAGATCGAAACTGTTTGACAGCATGAGCACCAAGGCGCTTGTTCTCCTTAGTGGTGAATAACGCTGAACGAGAATAAGTCGAGTCTTCTTTAGCAAAAAGGATGGCGATTCCTTGAAATAGGAAGAGGAAGAAACTTTCCATGACCGCCATTTCTAAAACATATCATTAACTGAGTGAGATCGTTGACGCAGGTGTCAGTATTATTGGAAGTTGAAAAAGTACAACACCATTGGCCAATTCCTAATCATCGACGTTAAAGAAATTTAAAGAGAGAGGCCACGTGCGGTAATCTAATAAATAAATAAATGCTAGCTTTCTGTGTAAGTGGAATCGACGTATCCTGTGTGACCGAGATCTTAAAGAACAAGTCCAAGCGAGATGTAAAGTGAACTACAATTAACTGATTTTTCTGCCATCGAGTCAGGAGAGTAAGAAAACCAACAGCCCGATCTTTTTCCCCTGAGTGAATCCTACTATTTTGAACAATTTGACGAGAAACTTCTGGCCTGTCCTGATCTCGCTCGCTAATCTAGCTTCCCGTTTCCCTTTTATATCAAATTTGTACAGTTCAAATGTGAAATAAAGGGTCTCGCACGACTGATAGAAAGGAAAAAGAGATAATAAAGCCTAAAATTTGAAAAATATGTTATGATATCATCTTGGCTCGGGACT
The DNA here is from genome assembly GCF_964205215.1 of Stylophora pistillata. NCBI lineage: Eukaryota > Metazoa > Cnidaria > Anthozoa > Scleractinia > Pocilloporidae > Stylophora > Stylophora pistillata. The sequence continues at coordinate 48,954,089 of NC_142520.1, read as the reverse complement.
TTTCTAAACTCTCAAGTCTTCGAATTACAGTCGATTTATTCCCATCGCAGACCGTGCATAAAAATACGTAAAACTAAGAAAAGTTACGGGTTCAACTAAGAATTTTTTATTTTGGCTGGTGTAGCTTTCGTTCCTTGAATTTTTCCACAAACATTTAAATTTACTAGCTGATTTAATTTTAGGGATAAGGTTGATCCAAAAAAATACACAATGGTTTTTGAATGGCTTAATTTGATAGGAGAAGAGAGGAAGTGAATCTCGGATGAAAAAAGAACAACTACTCCAATTATTAACCACGCTAAGAGAAAGTAACTTACAGTCTCATTAATTTCTCTGACCATACTGATTTTTCGAGAAATTAGAGTCTGCTTAGGGCTCGGACTTTTCACAGCATTCAACTTGGTCAACTTGGGATTCGTTAGTTTGTAACCAAGTTTGAGTATGACAGCGATCTTCGCAGTAATGATCACTAAAAATAAGCAATAGTTAAAATAAGGCCTGTACGGGATTTGAGCCCCTGACGTCTGTTCATTATTGCGAAGATCGCTTTCATATTCACTTTTTTTTAATCGCAGCTTACGTATATGATTTTCAAAAATTCACAAACGTTGACATGTCAAGTTTATCACTTGAGATGTTCGTGGGAAAATATCCCGTTCTAACATGTGATGGATTTCAGTGTACTGTGTTGCAAAAAATCAGGATAGTAACATGGTAATTAGCTTATGACTAAACATCAGAACAGAAAAAGCGAATGGTGTAAGTTCCAGACTCTTAGTCTTGTAAGTCGAGGAGACATGCTTTCGTAAAACATATTTTTTAATCAATTATCCCTTTAATAAACTGGTATTGTGTCCTTCAGAAAGATCACCACAAGATGTTCTTGGCCACTGTTGGTAAAATGTTAATTTAAAGGATGGCTTTCATTTGTCTGTGCCTGCGTAGCGGCCCTAGAGGGAGGGGGGAAGGGGGTGAGGAACCAAGCGGAGAGAGGCTTCGAGAGAGGAAAGGAAGGGCCTGCCAGCGACCCCGTGGACTCCTCGAAACTCCCACCGATTAATTATGCATATCGTGTTTCGAATGTCAATCAACAACTGTCAAAACTGTCCAATCACGAAGGGCTATTTTAACACGAACGCCAGTGAAGCTTGGAGAGTACTAAAAATAGCAGAGCCCTGACCCATGCAAGCGGTCAAAACACTGCTGCTGCACGTGGGTGAAAATTTCGGACGACAAGGAAAATTTCAAAGAAAAACCTAAGAGAGATAAAAAGCCTAATATAGATATTCCGTCAATTTTCCGCTTTTGTGGAGATAACTTAAGATTCAAGTTAGGAACTGGGTTAAAAAAAAAACTTTATCAATATCGTTGAAGCAAGTCAGAGAGAAGAATTCCAATATGTTATCGCGGACCGCCTTCGAGATCTTGGATCAGTACTTGGCAAAACAGCCAAATCTCTCCCAAATTGTTTCCCTTACCCGTGCCCGAAAAGTGAACACTTTTTGCAAGTTTTATGAACTCTTGGAAAGGGTTTCATGTCCATCTTCGGTTGAGAACTCGCGTTGCTAGTATGAACCTTCCAAACGGTTTATACAAGTCGTTCGACAGAAAATAGTCCAAGTCGTTCGAACGGACTGATGTTTTTCAACGGATGACCAAGCCGTTCGAACAGGCTAATGTTTTCAACGAACGGATGACCAAGCCGTTCGAACGGGCTGATGTTTTCGACGAACGGATGACCAAGCCGTTCGAACGGGCTGATGTTTTCGTCGAACGGATGACCGAAGCCGTTCAAACGGATGAAATTTGTTTCTGTTGACCAAGAGATTTAAGTTCGAGTATTTGATCTTGTATGATGCTCGTAAGTGGAGTTATAACCAACACAACAAGCCGTTTATATTCGTTGGCCTCGAAGCGTGCAAGCAACACTAGAGCTTGAAAATTAAACTTTTTCCAATCCCAGTCGGCAAAACAGCTGCAAGATCCTTCTTTTTGACGTAGAGCTGTTCCAAAGCTTGGCGCTGTTCGGTTATCAGATTGATTCCGCCTAGTTCTATAATTTTTTCAACGTATTCTAATCAAAGTTTGCTGTTCTAGCACAACTTGCCTGTTTCGCATTACTTTCATGGCTGAGTGACAGTTATTTGATCTCGACCAATGATAATTCTTCGTCCATCAGAGATTGGATATTTTGAAGAATTCACTGGGTCGCTTGATGGCCCTTCCTATCCTCTCCCCAAGCTTCGCTCCGCTCTTCCTCCTATCCCCTCCCCAAGCCTCTCTCCGCTCGGCTCCCCACCCCCTTCCCCCCTCCCTCTAGGGTCCTACGCAGGCTAATTTGTCCGAAGAAAACTATTTCTAAAACTTGTTCCCCCCGTCGCAGATCTAGACTCTCTCAGTTTTAGGGCTAGACTTGAGACGAGCTATTGGAGCTTAAAACTGATAACAGGTAATCACCCGATAAATTCTTACTAGATTTGAATTGTGTTGAAGAAAAGAGAAACAGTCTCGATTTGTCATATTGAGTTCCCCTTTATGTAAAAGTAAACTGTTTTTGCTTTTTATTCATTTACCATATGATCTATTTATTCTTTTATATATTCATTTATTTATTCCATTAAAATAAAAAAATGTTCGATAGAGCTTCAGCATTTTCTCCATCAAATAAAAAAAATGAATATATTAAACATACTTTCTGTTACTTTGTTTTTGACATCACTGACCAATCATTAATGAACTTCACATTTTTCTTGAAAAGGTGAGTTGTGAGTCTGATTTAAATTAACTCTACGGTCAACGAATTTGTCGAAAAATTAAATGGCAATTTTTCTTGTTTTGTTTACTTGTCAGTATTTTTTGTTGTGTTTTTATTTTTGTTTGTTTGTTTGTCTTTTTTTTTTGCTGAAACGCTAAGAAAAATGGCAGTTTGTTGCCAATGGAGATCTAAGATGAGAAGATCTTAAGATATTTCCTACATTCACAATGTTCAACTAACTTGGACCAGAATGTGAAAAAAATGAGTAATGTCCTCCTTTCAAAAGTTCTGCTGTTCTAAACTAAGTTTGAAAAAATAAACATCTGGTCATTCTAGCGGATCCATAAATTGAACGAGTAGGACTCGGATGGAGCGCAGTCATATTCAGACTCGCTGATTCCGAGCTCAACAAAAGAAGCAGCGGCAGTTTCTGTGATTCCAATCCCATGATCTGCACCTGCAGGCTACTTCATCCTCCCCCCAATCATCATCACTGATCCATCACCGCTACTCCAGTCACACCAGAAGCCGATCTTTTTGGCGCTTTGGATGTTTCCACTGCACTCAGCCTGTTGAGACCCGTCTGTTGACTTGTACTGTCCGCCATATTGAACCGTAAAACTTCCTAGACGCTGATCACTTGACCAGGCTTTGCCATTTCTAAAATCGCTATAACTTGTGATTTTAGATCGGAATGTCTGTCCACCCAGACAGTTACCTATGGTCTGTCACAGAGGGGTGTGGCTGGACTCGTCGCAGCGCGCGATCTTTATTTTTTTTGCCACTGACCGTCCAAAAGGCTGTTGAGATCATATCTCTGTTCACTGAAGGGTTGTTTGTTGCTGCAGTGGCAATTGCTGGTCATACCACCATCCACCATCGCGACGCATTTAATTCTTGCCATCGCTGTTTGAGAATCGAGCGATAAGAGCCCAGCCTACAGTGAAAGAACATTCCTTTCCTTTTCTGTTACTGATAGCAATGTTTGGACAGTTTAATCTTATTTCTAGGTGTTTCTAGATGGCCATATGGCAAAGGATAGTTATTTATTCTTTTCCAAACTTGGAACGAATTTTGCAATGATCTCGGCCTTCTCTTTTTCTTGGTGTTATCATTAAACAAATTAACCGTAAAGTTCTTTTTTTCTTGTGACCAAAAAGGAAATATATTAATCGTAGACGAAAGTCTAATTGTAAAAGATGAAATCATTGAGTAGGCAAAACTCGTGGAGAGAAAAAATAGGTATAGTTTAGCTAATAAGCTGACTCTGAGTAGTGTGAACGTGACTAACAGATTAAGAACAACTAAGCTTTAACCACACATATTTTTCAATTTCCAAAGAATCCGCTCTTACAGGAACAACTGAAGGAGCCATAAGTGTTCTGACAGTTTGCATTGACGTCACAGGGCCAGAGGGAAGCACTGCACTCGTCAATATCTGAGGAATATACGATAACGGCAGGAAAGCGGTAAACAACTAAGCTTTGAACCAGTCTATGGGTGTGGAGTTAAATTACATCGTCAGTTAAGTTTGAAGCAGTAAAAGTACACTAAAATTATATCTCACCTGTTTCACAATATTCCCCAGTATATCCGTTCGCGCAAACACAGATGTAACTGTTCTTGTCGTACTGTGCAGGACATTTCCCATTGTTTTGACAAGGCCAAATGATACACTGAGACTAAAGAAAACATAACAGTGAGAAAGAAACGCGGAAGATGTGGCATCCGCTCGACCAACACAGGTTGCCATTCATAGTAATTATCTTCAGGAGCCGTCTTTACAAGTAGAGTCACTGTTTATTAGAAGTTCGCTAATATCGAAAAACCTTTATGTCTTAAGCTCAAATAACCCCTCACCCTATTTCTGCTAGAAACCCACTCTATACGCGTGAAATCGTGTGTAATTCCTATCCCTTTCCTTTTAAAAGAAGCAGAGTGAACAACAACTTACTGCGATACTATATATAGTGATGATGACCCTGACTGGGGATGAGCTTGTCTGAGTTGTTGTAGATGTCCGATGGAAGCAATTCACACATAACTTTGCCAGTGATCTCATGAAATGCAGCCAGGTTAAAAGAGAAACATGAAGGGATATTGACACAAACAAATCCACATTCGCTGCCTTCAACAACAGGGTCCAAGCCAATAGTAGTGATGTTGAGGAAGAAAGACTTGTGAAGCTCAAAGTTGACATAAATTAAACCATTGTTTCATATGTGCCTCGGCTAAGAGGTTTAACTTCAACCAGTACACTTTTATTTCCAGAAATGAAAAAGGAAATGAAAAAATTTATTACAAGTTTCGACTCATGCTCAATATATCATCAGAATTCTAAAACACGTGTTAGAAAAACTATTATCACTAGTACATGGAAACAACTCCTTGAATTTTTGGGAAGTCTTAATTATAAGATCATTTTAAGTTGTATGCTACCATCATCTCCATGTGGCTGAAATCTGATCAGTTCCCTTGCTCTTGAATTAAGCAATTTTATAGCAAACTGTAAGTAATTTTCCAGACTGTAAAATGACATGATAAAATAATTATAGGGGCTTTTTGTATATTTGGCATAACAGATCACATATCAATTGATAACCTGTCGTAAATGTAAATATACCCGGACTGCAATTTGTCTATCAGTTCAGACAGCAATAAACAGGGAGTCCACTCTTAATGATAACTTTATTATTGATTAGTTAGAGAGAGAGTTATATTTTTATAAAAAAAATGTTTTCTAAAAGTTTTCAAGATTTCAAACTCAATAACTTATATTTAAAAATAAACTTTTTTTCACTACACCAAATTTGCTTTTCTCTGTTGTCTTGTAAACTGACAACGTCCAAAATCTGACGTGCTTTGGAAATTGAACCAGTTAGTGTTAGCAATTTCCACTTAGAAAAGATATTGTTTCGACTCTTCATGATGAGAACTTGTCAGTGACAACAGTTCAGCAAAAGGAATGAAACAATTTCATCGTCGTGAATGACTTAACTTTGTAACTCTTCTTAAATACTCCTCACTTTATTTTAAGTAGAAATTGATTTCCTTCCTATCTTCTGTCCCTCTGTTAGGAAGAAACAGTTGTAAAACTTTAAGAACATGCAACTTTTGAAACAGATGAATGAATAATCGAAAATTTTCGCCTTATACTCCTCCACCTCTTTTTCCTTTTCTTTTTTCCTCTTTTATTTTACTATTATTCGGTGAAACAGTTTCTGTATAATTGCTCTTTCTATAAGGGGTTGAATCATATCGTATGGTAGTCCCCTGTATTGTGATAAGAAGTTACTTCGTGTCTTGGTAATAATATTGAACGCTTCAAACAAGACACAGGTTGAGACTTTTTTTCCCCTACTCCGGGAAGAAGATGATCTTTACTGCATTCGATTCTGGAATAGTTGAAAGAGAATACCGTGGGGATACGAAGAACCAAAAAAGGGAGAAAAAAAATACTTTAGGTGAAATTTTTGAATGCTATACCAGCAAAATGTTGAGTTTATGATACAACTTAGGATAGAATGATAATTAACTCACCTTTGTCTGCCACAGTCCAGCCAAGTAACCATTCCACTAAAAGCACAGACACAAAAATAAACGGAAGCGGCGAAAAAATGGAGCTTTTCCTTTTAAGATACATCACATACGACTGAAATATCTCTTATGTTGACAGACCATTCGTACACTGACTGTTTTAGTTAGTTGCACGACTGAGCATCGCGGTGTGGGTCCTAATTCAACGACCATTAGAAGATCACTTCCCTTGTTCGTTTCTGCAAAGTTTCTGCTTTCTTCTCTTTTAATGCTTCGGGATCGTTCACGTGAGCGTTAACTTGGATGTGGTCTTGAAAGTTGGGCCATTTTTCTTCTGGCAACTTTAGAAAGGATGGTCCCTCCGACCACTTCACGAGATGATTAAGATGGATTCCTCTCGTTAGAGCATCTGCAGGGTTATGGTTAGACTTGATGTAGCGAATTTGGTCTGCCCCAATCGACTCTTGGATTTCAGCCACTCTGGTAGATACAAAGGGTCTGAATTCCCGTGGTGGCGTTCTGAACCAGGACAAAACGGTCGTTGAATCGACCCAGAAGAATCTTCTCCAGTCTTGAGCTTTTGTCAACTCCAAGGCCTTTACGCATGTAACGTACATCCTTGCAAGTGCTAAACAGCCCAACAGTTCTAGTCTCGGGACGCTTTTCTTCTTCAGCGGTGCGACGAAAGCCTTTATCATGACTGGAACACATTGGTAGTCTCCACCAGTAAGTTTCCATCGTAGGAAGATTACTGCACCATAAGCCTGTTTCCCACCATCGGAGAATTCGTGAATTTGAGGCACACCCACTGCATTGCTTGGTTTTAGCTTGCGGTCAAACTGAAATGACAAGAGATCATTTATGGTCTGAACATTCTCTAACCATGTTTGCTGAATACTCTCGGAGAGGATGTCGTCCGAGCTGTAACCTGAACTCCATAGTGCTTGCAGATCAATTCTGAACTTGATAGTAACGGGTGAAACAAGTCCGATGGGATCCCGGAGTTGAGCGAGAAATTTCAGGCAGTTTCTTTTGGAGAGGCCCTCCAATAGACCAACCACGTTTTCTTTCTTGAAGGTAAACTTATCTTCTTCTTTATGCCATTTGTGGCCAAGCAGATCTGTAAATCTTTCCCCGCTAGACTGATCGATTTCCGAGCAGTTGGAGTACCACGCTTTAATTTGAAACTTGCCTTTTCCGAGGATGGTGTCAATTTCTTTCGTTATTTTCTTGGCTTCTGTTGAGTTGCTTTTGGAGCCCGCGATATCGTCCACGTACGCGTGATCTCGCAGCTCACGGGCTGCGTCCGGATATTCGACTTGTGAGACTTTGGCTAAGTAATTGATAGCGTTTGAGGCGATGTCTGGTGCTGGCTTGTCGCCGAAATTTAATCTGAGCCACTGAAAGACTGAGGGCGCTTCACTTTTGTCGCTTCTCCACAAGAACCTATGGAAAACTTGGTCGTCAGGGTTCACTAGGACTTGATTAAACATTTTTCGGATATCACCCGAGTAAGCCACTTCGTTCCATCGCCAGCCCATAAGTACATTGGGAAGACTGTTTATGTAATTAGGTCCTTCCTCGAGGTGATCGTTCAGCGAAAGACCGTCGTGACCCTTTGAAGACGCATCGAAAACAATGCAGACCTTAGTGGACTTCTCTGGTGTGAAGACTGCTTGTAACGGCAGATACCATTCAGGTTGGCTGTGATCAACTTCTTCTGTGGGAACTTTAATTATGAAGTCTTGTTGCAACAGCTTTTGGACCTCGTCATTTACGATTTCGGAGCATCCTTTTTTCTGGATCGATTTCTCGGCAGACTGCATTCTTTTGAGGGCAATGTCATAATTGCTGCGTTTTGGGGGTCCATTCTCTTTCCAAGGCATTCTTACTTGGATTCTCCCATCTAACAATGTAGTTGAATCAGACAGCGACTTGACGAACTTGTTTTCTCGTAGCACGTTCTCACTAAATATAGACAGTTTTGTTGGTTTAACCCCCAGCGTGTCCTGATAAAGTAGTTTCTTAAAGTGGTCTTCAATGCTCATTGTTCCGACTTCAACCGACTGTATCATGTAACTGTTAACTTGTCCTGAGACGTACCAACCGAAGCAGTTGCATTTGGCAATCGGCTCTCCAGTTTCCCCTGACAAGGTATGAATGTCGACGAATGCATGGACGAAATCTGTACCAATTAGAAGATCTATTGTTTCCCTAGATAGATGCAGTTTGTTCGCCACTGGTTTGAGATGAGGGAAGTGCTCAATAGTTCTCTTCGAGATCGTCTTCGCGGCACTACAAGGTTTCTTTATAGTGTATACTTCCAGTGTCTTTCTGATATCCTCTTCTATAGTCGAGACAATAGTGATTTCGATGATTTCTGAAGCTTCAGACCTTTTCTCTCCACCTGCTACATTCATAGTAAGATGGGTAACTTCCCCAGCTATTCCAAGTCGTTCAGCCACATTCTTTGATAGCAGACTTGTGTTTGATCCGGAATCTATCATCTCTAGTATTTCAACAAGCGTTCCACCTGAGTCTATAACTTTGACCCTTTGGACAGGACATAAACCAGTGATGAGCTTAAAATATTTCTTGCGGTTGGTGGCGCAGTTGGTATTGCCTTCTGTAGGAATATCTTGCATTCGGGAAGGCACTGCGTGCGGGCTTAAATTCGAGTTCATCTTCTCGTTGTGAAGAGAACGGTGGTGGTTCTTTTTGCATTTGTCGCAGGTAGTACCGTCTGGCTTCCTACAGTCGTTCGTATGATTTGGCCTGAGACATTTCCGGCATCTTTTGCTCTGTTTGACTACGTCCCATCTTTGATTTACAGTTGAACTTTGATACAACGGACAGGCCGCTAACTGGTGTTTCGACATACAACCGAGTGGACACACTTCTTGCTCAGAGGTTCTATCATAGTTAGCTGCGTGGTTATCTGTTCTTCTAAAGGTTGGTCCTCGGTGGGTACGTTCTTTTTCATCGGTGTTGTCATTGTCTCGTTTGCCTCTGGAGCGGAAGGTTGCCTCTCGATGTAACCAGGTTACGAGGTTTGACACATTTTCTTCCTTTCCCACTCTTTGCATCTCCCTTCCAAAGTTTGTGTTGTCTCACGGATCGAGCTTTGATAAAAGCTGAGACATGAAAAACGGAGCTTATGACGCTTCTAACACGATGCAGCCGCTGTCTTTCATATCATTGACAAATACAAAAATCGTCGTGGCGTAACGCGTGAGTGACTTGGAGTCTCGTTTAACTTGTTTCAGATTGTTCATTTCAGCTAACAGTTCGTCCATAAGTTTTCGCTCATTTGCGAATTCATTTTCGAGAATTTCCCAGGCTTGGTCAATATCTTTGCAAGTCTTGACTTTATCTGTCCAGAATATACCTTTCGGCATTGCTTTTCGAACTCTTTGAAGTTGCTCATCTTTGTCTTGTCTATTCTTTGCCATACAGTGTCTAAACTCTCTTTTCCAAGTCTGATACGTTCTGCGACTTCCGTCCCAGATCGGAACTGTCAATCGCTCAAGGCTGCTGGGTTTCGATCCCATTGCTACGGCCATTTTCTCAACTGCAGAACTCATCGTTTTCAAGGTTTCTGTGTGGTCAGGAACATGGGGATGATTATTTTCGCTTTGATACGCTGCGTATTTCAAGGCGATTTGGAGAAAATCAGCTTTGACTTTGTCCCCGAGTTTTCTGTTCATTAACACCAATTCATCTTCTGATGAAGCGCCTTCTTCAATTAATTTGTCCGAGATCACCTCTTGCTGCTTTTTAACAGATCTGTACTTTGATTCCACTAAATTGAACACTGTTTCGAGTCTTTCAAGTCCCGGTCCTATAGCGACGATGGTTTCAAATTCTTCCATTAACTTCATAAGAATTGCAAGGGCATGGTTCATTTTTCCCGTGAGGGTTTTTACATCAACTTTCGGCGGCATTGCGAGGGGAATTTGAAGTGATAATTAAGTTGCTGTTCTTTCACCAAAGGTGTAGATTGAAATATTTTCTAGAACGGTCAGTCGCTCGCTTTTGCGCAGTCGTTTGTTCTGGAAAATGATGCGTTTCTTTCGTGAATTTAGATGACCCGGCTGTAACGGATTCCAACGTCGTTCGGTCGCTTGTTTCGCTATCAGTTGTTCTATAAAACCGGTAGTTTTGCCACACGATGCTGTCCTTCGGGATCTTGAAGTCGATGGTGTAACCTTCAATTCGTAGAATTTTTGACTGTTTCGCGCTTTCGTTTTGATGCATTACTGTAGCTTTGAAGGTTTCTGATGTATGGTTGCCGTTTATTTTTGTACTGGTTGCCAGAGGAAGCAAGTCAAACTAAAACTCAAATACAGATTTTTTTTAAATATTGAATGACATTTGAGAATTTTTAACGAAGTTTAACTTGCAACTCGTAGGGCATTCCACACATCTTTTAGATATTTTCGTGATCTCTGGGTGACCGTTATTTTAAATATTGGATTATTCGCGACTTTAAATAAAAAGAGGGGTTGGTCCCCAGATTCCCTGGGACAACGCTCTGGCGCTAAGACTATAAAACACTAAGTGCAAATCACGCCGTTTGCCGTAAACGTGATGCTAAAGTTCCCTAATCTCACGCGCTCAACCGCAGAGGGACCATTAACTATACTCCTTCAAATTGTATTTTTGCTTGTCGTAAGGGATTTTCCTTCGGTAAGAAATGATCGGATGATGTATAAAATTGTTTTCGGCAATGGCTGATTGTGTATCAAGGCGGATATTGGGAGTTTGTGAAAGCCATTTCCAACCAATCGATGTGTTTGCCCCGATGCATTATGTCAATTATCTCATTAACCCTTTCTTGCCTATTTTTTACTATCGCTGCCTTGAGAGGTTTGAAGTGAACTCTGTTGTCGAGTTGCACTTTGGCCTCTTTTGTTTTTTTTCCGTCTTATTCACGGTGACTGTTGTTCTGCTGCTTCGGTGAGATTTAAAGCAGAGTTTATTTCAACTCTTTTAGAGCCGAAACCTCATTGCGTTACAAAGTAATTTTTGGCTTAGATACAGTCTGCAAGTTGTGTTATCACAATTTTCCAAGTAGCTCTGAAGGGCGATAGAAGACTGAACCGGTGGCATGCAGTTAGATATGAAATGGAAATGGTTCTTTATTTTGTCCGAGAAAAGTGTAATGGAGGCGCGTTCGTCTTGCGAATAAATCTCGCAAAGTTGGCCTGATTTCACATTCGTTTGTCACGGGTGTTGGGATGAGTTTGAGACCCTTTTTATCGCACGCTGACTTGGCCGTCAGATGGTTGATAGTTTGCGAGGATTTTTAAAAAAAATAGTTTTCCTGGCCTTTTGGTGGCAAGCCTACATTTTAAAGTGTTTCTACGCTCTGTCTTAAGCTGTTTGTTCTTCTTTCGCTGATATTGAAGCAAGCATTTTTTAACAGTCGGAGCACACAATTATATTTTTCATGTATTTGGTATATAAGTGAGTTTTTTTGAGGTCAGAAATCTCATTCCTCAAGTTGGCTATGTTATCATTGTTATTTACAATGTTCACCGAGTTCTTTCCTTTATGTAAGGTATTCTGCCAGAGAGTTGTTAAAGGCAGATAATGATCAACTCACATGTATAGGTAACAAAACCCGTTGAGGTTCGTAGCTTCCCTTTCGTGGAGATTCCACTGAGGACGGTTTTTCTTATCCCTTTTTTGAACGGTAGGCACTGAACCAGACAGAACTCTTCGCCTAGATCCTTCAAATTACACAGACCTCTCGAAACAGTCCTCCGAGAAGTGTTCGGAGCAGATCAAATATTCCTGCAGGATTGAAGTTCACTCGGCGACTTCGCACAAATCGCATCCGCTTTTTCCGCTCTGACGTATTTGCAAGGCTCCGATGCAGAGAAATACCTGAAGCATGGTCTGCCCGACTACTACAGCTTTGAATTACGCATCAGTGCCGCGTAATTTTTGTTTAGTTTTTGTAAGAATAGAGTAAAGCACTCTGTTGTGTTTGCTTGACATCTTCCCATGTGAGATTTTCGCGTTGAACCGCTGACGTCACTTGCTCTGAGTCCTGCGATCAACTTCCGGAACATGGTCGAATAATGGCGGACGCGAAATCGCGAATTTAACGGCCCGAAAAAAGATAGTTCTGGTGCTCGGTCTAGACTAAAATTTGGCAGAGTATGTGAAGGAGACACACTGAACACAAAAATGAAAAAAAATTATGTACGACAATTTTGATCTCAGGGGCACTTTAAATAAGTCTTTGAAAGCCTTACACCTGAAGCCAAAAGCTTTCGACGTGAAATTATTTTTGATCAGGTTGCTCAAGGTTATTTATAATTAAATTACCTATACAAGTAAGCAATACTCGCGGAGAGGAAATAGTTATAGTTTAGCTGACAAACTGACTCTTTGTAGTTCGCTAGATTAAGAACAAATAGGGTTTACCTTGACATGTTTTTCCATCCCCAATAAATCCGCTTTTATAGGAACAGCTGTAGGAGCCATAAGTGTTCTGGCAGTTTGCATAACGTCACAGGGCTGGATGGAAGCATTGCACTCGTCAATATCTTAGGGAAAAACGAAATGAACTTTTAGGTAAGTTAACTAGAGAATTCGGAAATATACGATAACGAGTGGAAAGCTGTCAATAACTAAGCTCTGAGTCATTCTCCGGTCGTGGAAAAGAATTAGACCTTTAGTTAACTGTCTTACCCGTTTCACAATGTTCCTCAGTGTATCCATTCTCACAAGCGCACACGTAACTATTCTTCTCGTACTGTGCAGCGCATTTCCCATTGTTCTGACAAGGCCAACTGATACATGGACACTAAAAAAACATACAGGAATGGGAAAGAAACACGGAAGATGTGGCCTTCGCTTGACAATCATAGTATATATGATTATGAGTAGTCTTTACAAATGGAGTCAGTACGTCTAAATTAACCTTCTCCGCTAATACCGAAAAGTATTTTAGTCTTTTCTCAAATAGCCCCTCTCCTTATTTCTACAATAACCTCACTCCGTATTTACAACTTATTGCGATGCTATAGTGATGGTGACTCTGACTAGGGATGAGCTTGTCTGAGTAGTTGTAGATATCCGATGGAAGCAATTCACACAGAACTTCACCATTGATATCATGAAAAAGTACGGTCAGGTTAAAAGAGAAACATGACGGAATATTGACACAAGCAAATCCACAGTCACTGTCATCCAGAACATAATCCAAACCAATACGGGTGACGTTGAGGTTGGAAAACTTGTGAAGCTCAAAATTGACATAAGCCATTCCTTCATCTGTGCCTCGGCTGAGAGGTTTACCTTATGCATAAAAGAATTTTTTTTTCTAGAATTGAAAAATTGAATGAAAAGAAAAATTATTCCAAAGAATTTTGCTCATGCCTAATATCTCATCAGAGTACTTAAACACTTTACGCACAATAAGAGGCACGTGTTAGATAAACTATTATTACTATTACTATTATTAAACTATTATCACTTCACGTACACCTCCGCCAATGTAATCTATTGCATAACTTGCACTTATTGCAAAAAGATATACATCAGTGAAACAGGCATAAGACAAGGTGACCGATTCTGAGAACACCTTCGAGACGTGGAAAGGAATGACAAGGACACGTGGAAAGGAATGACAAGGACACGTGGAAAGGAATGACAATGGACACATCGAAACCAGTCGCTAGACATTTTAATTTACCTAATCATTCTTAGCAAAATATAGCAATCTGCGGTCTTTCCTTACACTTAGGTAGCACGGAAAGCCGTAAAAATCTTGAAAAAAAGCTCATCTTTCAAACCGGCAGTCTAAATCCCACAGGGATCAACGAACGCTTTTCATTCCACTAATTTGTTCTTGTTTTTCTCGTTGCCATGTTCCCACCAATAAGGTAGCTCCATTTTCTGCCTTTAAAAGTACACACAACCCACGATTCCTCTCTTCGCTCCGACGAAGGGCTAACGCTCGAAACGTCAGCTTTTGTAACCGTTACGGTGGCCAATTTTACCATTTCAACTTTGTTGATATATCCATATTATTTCGTTACTCCCACTGACGCAGCCCCAAACAGTTTCTTTCGAAACTATCAGCCTTTATTCATGTTATGGAAGAGTCTGATAGGTTAAAGTGGAAATTAAAAAGTTTCCCTTGTTAGACTAGGGAAAAAGAACTGAACCCCCTTTAAGATGAGGTTTGGATGGGAATATTTTTGTCTTTGCCAATGAGATTACAATGAGAAAGATTTGGAATGGAGCATTGATATTCATGATGGCAATTTTTTTTAATCCTTTACCTATGACCTCATGCTCTCAAACCCCCCCCCCCCCTCCTTTATTTTGCAGATGGAGGATCTCGTTCTCAGAATTTTCACGGCCAAGTGATTGCAAGTTACACAATACTCACGGCCACCGTTAGCCGTTTATAAGACCTTCAGTGTTGGTCCGGCCGGGGCTCGAACCGTCGACCTCCCACACAACAGTCCAGCGCTCTATTTATTGGGCTAACCGTGACTGATCAATCACCACCACCCCAGTCACACCAGAAGCCGATCTTGTTTGCGCTTTGGACGTTTCCATTGCACTCAGGCCGTTGAAGCCCGCATGTTGACTTGTACTGTCCGCCATATTGAACCGTACAACTTCCCAGACACCGATACTTTCTCGAAAAGTACTAATGGCAATTATTTCCTGCTTCCACAGATCATAGGATGTTTAAATATTAAAGCGTTGCGGCCGGGGTGGTGGTCAAGTTATTTTGTCTTTAATTTGCTACTAGATGGGAAAGAAGCGCTATTACTGACCATTTTAAAATGTTCATTTAGCTTGGATTACAGTGTGACATTAAACGAATAATTTCATCCTCTACAAAGTTCTTCAGTTCTAAACTAAGTTTGAAAAATGAAGAGCTGACTGTTTTTAACGGATCCATAAGTTCAACGAATAGGACTGTGATGGAGCGTGTCCTGTGACAGCATCATAACCAAAGTAATATTCAGTCTCGCTGGGTCCGAGGTCAACAAAAGAAGCATCGTTAGTTTCTGTGATTCCAATCCCATGATCTGCACGTTCACAGCTACTTCCTCCTCCACCAATCATCATGACAGATCCATCACCATAATTCCAGTCACACCAGAAGCCGATCTGTTTGGCACTTTGGATATTTCCATTGCACTTAGCCTGTTGAAACCCATCTGTTGAATTGTACTGTCCGCCATGTTGAACCGTACAGTTTCCAAGACACTTATCAATGGCCCAAACTTTGCCATTTCTATAGTCGCCATAACTTGTGATTCTGGATCGGAATGTTTGTCCACTCAAACAATTACCTGTGGTCTGTAACAAAGGGGTGTGGCTGGGGTCATCACTGCGCGTGATCTTTATTTGGCTACCACTGACCAACCAGAATGTTGGTGAGATCATATCGTTGTTCATGGATGGGTTATTTGTTGTTCCTGTAGCAGTTGGATGGTCGTACCACCATCTCACATCGTCACGCATCCAATTCTTGCCCTCGCCGTTTGAGAATCGAGCGATAAGATTCCAGTCTTAGTTTTTGTAAGCCATGTGGCAGTAAACCTATTAAAGAAAGAACATTGAAGTTTAATTTGTTTGCATCGCCAAGCATAGGTGGGATTAAAAGGCTTGGTTATTTTAACCTTCACCTGCAATACTGGTACAAATTCAATTCGTGCTTTACCCTTTATTTACTTTCACTGCTTACCTGTAACTCCACATTCCCAACTTTTAGCCAGTATTCGCCATCCAGTAACTGCTTCCTATTCATTATTTGAGCCACTTCACCACATGAGTTGGCGACTGTAGAATAAATTCAAAAACAACATTTAAGTTCACTTCAGTGGAGTATAGTATCATTTAATTCTAGTATCCCGACTTTGAAGCCACTTTTTTGCGCCTTCTAGTTACGAGAATTTTCAAACCTAACAATTTTCTTCCTGATGCATTTTCCACTTTCTTTAAGAGCACCGCTAGTACTGAAATAACCACTTTTCTAATCTCTCTACTTCGATTGATATTTATTTCTAAATATTACACTTAGCAGCTTTTTGTATGAAAGCATTCGCATCTGAGGGTGTAGCCACATCGATAAAAAATAGCCTCCTCTTTTCCGTGTTTTTAATAACTCTAAATGAAGACCTTAATCTTATTCTACGACTTTCTGGATGGGCATATCGTTACAATCTGATAGACTGTAACGACTTGTGCGATGGTCTCATCTTCCTTATGTTTCTTGGCGAAATTTGAGCCGACAGAGTGCGGCCGTTTTTTAATCAGTTCAGGCATCGGATAACGCGCAGAAGGTGTCTTGAATATTAGATGCCGCGGGGCCAGTAAGGAGAAACAATCGGCGTTGTTTGTTGCTTTTGCAGCCAGCTGCGTCGGAAAATATTTTGAAGCTTTTGAACCACTTTTGCCATTGGTGAACGAGAGAATTTTGATCGTCATGGGATCAAACGGCAGAATTAAAGCGGTATTTAACAAGCACGGGCTCAATAAATCCTTGTAGCTAGTGTAATAACGTGTAATAATAGTTTTCTTCCAATCTGTTTTATCTTTAATGGCTGCCTATCCTTTTACACAACATCGCAACACGACAGCACGTACTCACTTTACGAATTTTACTCTCTGAGTTCGAAAAGTATGCTTTGCATACCATAGCATTTTGTCAACTATTGACAATTACAATGTCCTCTCATCTACGTTTATAACGCCTCTCCTGTGGGATGAAAATTAAAAAAAAAATTATAATACACCTCCCCTTACCAGAATTTGCGCCTGTGAGAAAACAAAACATCACAAAAGAAATAAGCAGATCCGTTGAAGTGACTTACTAAGTTTAATTCTTGAAATCTTTTTTTTTTTTTTTTAATTAACAAAGATCCCTGTAGCGACAATGGGAGGCAGTAACGTATTTGAGCGATAGAATATTAACATTCTCTCATGCTAGATTATGATCACAGACAGCTCAAATCTTGTGTCTTCATCGGCCGGATTGTGTAAGTTTGCACAGTTTTCAACAATAATCAATTAAAAAATATTCTTGCAAATACGTTTTTTCAATAGTCAGAGGAATGGTATGCAGAGGGGCGATAATGTAGCCACCATCAAAAACACTAAGGAAGAGGCGGAGTCATCAATCGCACTGGCTATAATTTTTCACGGGTGTATACTTGCCTCATTAAAAGCAATTTTACTCGTATTTCATACTTAGTGGCGACAGCATATCAATGAACTTTCGGATCATGACTTAAGGGGAACAAAATAGTCTGTATTAAGAACCGATTCCGCTTTCAATTCCCGTTATGAAGTTTTTTTCAAAAGCTGTTGTTATTTCATTTTTTGTCCAGAGAGTGAAAGAGTTCTGTCTTATTCTGAGATGCGCCAGCCAGCTGGATTTTGCTTGAGGAGCGGCTATTTACATGTTCGGTTCTATTGAGCACTCTTATTACTTTGACCTGTTTTAAAGGTTTGACAAAAAAAAAAATGCAATCTTACCAATTATTTGACAGTCATCTCCAGTCCAAGGATTTATTCAGGAACATGAAAATGTTTGGTTCTTCTCATAAAACAAACAAGAACCGCCATTGCGACAGCCTGTCATGAGACATCCCTAAAAATAACAAACATGTATGTTCGTTTAACAGGCATATTTAGCATATTGAATAGAAATCTTCCAAACCAGCTGTTATCATTTTGTGTATATTTGTAAAGTAAAAAGAACTAAACGACTCGCGAGAATCTCAAACTAATATGCATGAAAGAGTGAAGACACTTTACAGCAAGTGAAAATAAAAACTTTCTCTTTCTGAAAGTGTTGAAAAAATTACATATATATCCCTTGAGCAGCATAGAGAAAGTAAAGCCAAGCGTAAAGGTCCAAGCGCTTCGGGCCTTCATTCTTGGACTGAGGCGCCTATAGAGCATCTTTAGCCACACGTTCAATTCTCCTTCGGGGAGTGTTGACGTTGGAATTCGTGTCGTCTTAGCTTTGGTCCACACAGTGTTCTTTTTACCTCTTCTTTATACAAAAAGAAATTACCGACTTCATTACGTTGTGGACGCAGAGCCTTAGTGGCGTTCAAAATAGCATTTTCGACTGTCATTTTGAAAACTGTTTTATACTTTTATTCGTATCTCCGCAGTTCAATTTCAAACAACAGCGGGCGGCAAAGTTCCGCTTCACAGCGCGCGCCAGCCCGGCGTGCACCGGTGGGATATAATCCATGCATGATATACCTTCAATAGATTGTTTCGTCTAACAAACAGTCATGACTACACAGAAAACAGGTGCAGCTTTGTTGTTGATGCTGATGGGAAATACAGCACTTGTTTTCGCCGAAGGCTACTCCAGAAATGAGTTTCAGAAGTTTTAGTCTAGTTACGAAGTAAAGGAAGTTTTATTACAAGCTGCAAAGAGTATTACATAGTGCAACAGAGCAAGGTATGGCTTCGAAGGCGACAGCTGTGTTGTTATTCCTTTTGGGTAATGCCGAAGACAACGCCAAATGTTCGGCTCGTTTTTTCTTTTTTGAAAATAAGAGGCTGAAAGGATATGTTTCTAAACAGTTTGATTCACGAAGTTTGTTATCATGCAGTCAGCAATGTCTCAGAAACACCTGGTGTACCTCCACCAACTTCAAGTTTTCCTTAAAGAGGAAAGACGAAGGAACTTGTGAACTGAACAAGCACGAGATGTTCATCGTTAACGAAAACAACATTTTTTCTGACGACGAAGGAGCGACTTTCTCGCTGTTACATAGGGTCAGAATCAACATTATATGTTCTCTTATAATTTTATGGAACGGTCACCATCTACTGTTGAGGAGGGAAGGAGTTAGAGGTCTTTTGTGTAACGAAAAATTATCCCCTTAAGCTCTGTGAATATTCTTTAGACTCCCCCTCCACCACAGTCCCCCTAATAATAGTGAATTTAAGCAAACCACGACGGCGAAAGAAACGAGAACGTGGAAAAACAATAGATCTAATTGGCAGAACGATAGCCCAGCACGTGCGGTTGAAAACTTTGTACATTTCTTTGCCGTCCTTTGCAAAACAACAACGTGAAATCACCAGTTTTGCGTTGTCTGCGAACTGAAACCGCGGCGGCAAATTATTTAAACTTACATTTGGAACTCAACGCTACTTTTACGCGTTATGTTGAGTTTGAGGTCTGGCACCCTATGAGACGATAAACACATGCAGCCATTTTTGAAATTCTAACTAAAAGTAGAAACTTACTTTTTAGTCAACGTCTTCCGTGGCGTTACCGTCGTAACTGCCTAAGTTCCCTACCAGGCAGTTATTGACAGTTAGTTTAAACTACAGTCCCCTGGCTCTTTGAACTTTGTTGGTGTTGGTGACGACTGAATAAGACGGGAAAATAAGTAGAAAGGTACAATGAGACAGAAACTTACCAAATACTGAGGAGATTTAGGAAAAACAACACGCTTGCACGGAAAGGGTTTAAACAGAACCCAAATAAACTGAATATGGCACTTTGGGGACGATGTATTTACCTGAAGCGCGAAAATAATGGTGAGTAAATGAATAAATGAAAGCGAGAAAAGAATACGCGTAAATTGATGTCTCAAAAGCATACGAAATGTGAAAGAAAATCGAGAAATTACCAATGCGCCTCAACACATGTGTATACAGCCTACCCCCCCCCCCCCCTCCTTGTTATAAGTTGAAAACAGCTTTAATGATTCATTGATGGTACATCATTATATCATATTTTTAAAATACACGCATGTTGTTCACAATTTAACGGGAAAGGTGGACGATTTTCTATCATAAGGAAACCTCTAGATTAAGCAACAGTTGTCATATTTCTTCGTCCTTTTTCACATTTAGTTCATTCGCGAGTCTTGAGGTATCTGTGGGAAGGGCTGACAAAATAGCGCCCTAAAGATCTTCATGATTGGATCAAAAGCCTCTTGGCTCAAAGTTATTTTTTCAATCATCCACACATTTCTCAATATGTACTGATCTAGTTGATTTCAATCTACTTGGAGGTTTTACTTCTTTCTCGCTGATAACAATAGGTTTGTCAAAAAAGATGGGTTCTCTATTCTCGATCATGTTACCTTGTCCTCGACAGTCCAACGCAGAGTTGGACTGAAGCCCGCAGGATCTGCAAGAGCCACGGGGGATATCTACCAGACATCAGATCTGCCGATGAGAACAAATTCATAAGCAAATCAGTGCAAGACTCGGATGTATGGATTGGACTTTACAGAAAATCGGACAATAAGTTTTACTGGATTGACGATACTCCTGTGACAAGCCAATTTTATTCATGGGCAGCTGGAGAACCGAACAATTATAACAACAATGAGAATTGTGCATTTATGTATGCCGGAAAGGATTCACGATCTGGAAAGTGGAATGACGCCTCCTGCAACTTTACTAGTCAACGTACGCCACCATCAATTATTTGCCAGAGGAGCCTATTTTGATTCAACTCATCCACAGACCCCATCCTAGCGTTGCGTGGATCTGTTGCAACTTTTGTGAAAAGCGCCATTATGAAGTAATTAAGAACGATTTAAGATGCACTTTGATCTGAGTAGTTAGTAAATGGACTTGGCCCTAGTTGGCCTTTATGAGGAGAAGTTGTCCTTCCTTGGATAATGATGATGCAAATTCCAAATGCAAAGTTTAACTCATAGGTCTGTTTTGTATTATTTATGATTCGGTATGCAGATTTCCAAACACCGCTGTAACTTATAATTGTTACCGCGAAGTTAAAAAATAAGCAGTCTGGGTGCGTACATGTATCTATGGGATTAGTTATATTTGATTGACTTTACGGTGGCTATTTTTAATCAAAGGCTAGTTTCTTATATAGGGGGAGCAGAAATTATTAAATGGAATGACCCAATTGTAACCAGAAGCACTTCATCTTGTAAATATCTTATGTTAGCACATGGACACCTGAACCGCTTGTAGCCGTCCGAACCCCGCAATTGGCTCGCGCGAGAAAGCTTCCCCCCTTCCTTCCCTACTAAGCAGAGTTTTGTCTCCAAACTTCCTCTATTGTCAGGAGATCAACAAACAAATCAGAATCCTTTGTTTGCGCATATGTTTTAAGAGCTTTAGGGAGTACTAGTGGGCATCATTCCATGCGTTCACACTAAGCCATCAAATCTGAAAACATGGCGTCCGCGCGGCCGACCTTCAAAATTATAAAGTCGGAGTTTTCGTTCCTTTGCGATCGAGTTAGACCTTGTGGAACTCAGAATATAAAGTAGTAATGCTATAGAATACTCTGTTTGGGAAATAATGGATATCAAGGCCTTGAAAGTCACTGACCGTAAATATCCAGAACCCGCCGACAGTTGCAAAATTTCGTAGTTCATTTTATTTTTTCTAAGGAACCGTTTTAATGAACCTATATCGAAAGTTATATGAGAAAGTTCCATCGCGCTTTTTTTCTCCGAAAAATCGAAAAGTTCAAAATACGGCTGGACAGCCGTTGTCCCTCCAGTAAAGCAATGAAGAAAGATGCAACTTCGGTGACTTCGTACGCTTCCTAACATCTGGTCATCAGGATCAAGGTTATAAAAGACTGACATAAACATGAACTGAATAATCTATGCACTTATCATATATTACATCATAGTTTGATCACAACGTAGTAAATAGCAATGTTGCCCCCCCCCCCCTCCCAAAAATGTAATTCCATCTAGCGTGGTAGACTAAATCGTAGCTCACATCAAAATAAACTGTAAATTGGTGAAGCCTTTCCGGATCAGTCCATGAGCAGCATGAAATTATTTCAGAGGGTAAAATGTATCATGACTAGAAGTAAATTAACTTATATATCAATGTGATCTAAAGGCAACAAGTATACCAACTCCGATAGCCTTGTTCTGAAGCTAAGAGTCTCTGGTGTAACAGGCCGTCCCACCGGTTCTAATAATTCCCACAGTCCCTTTAGCTTCCCTCCCATACTGATCAGCTGATGCCCCAAAGAGAACTTTCTTGTTTACATCTAGCTTTATTTGCCGCTGGATTGTCGGTTTATTGGATTGCCGCTGGATTCAATCCAAAAATAATCATCCGCGGAACCGTAATTAATGTCTCGGTGAGTTTTCTCCTGACACAATTTGGGATCATGATTTAATTGCGTTAAATGTCTTGATCAAGTAATGGAACCGTGAAAATTGTACACGAGGGTGGAATCGAAAGCTTTCACGAAAATACATTTTCTGACCTCGTTAATGAACAACACGGATTAACCAGTTAAGTACTTGCCATGACTGTCATGATCTTAGGGAAGGCCAATAACCCGACAATCCCTTGTAGCCATGGATGTTCAAAGGATCTCGTCAGGTAAAAGATTGACTTCCGCGCCGAGTAAGAATTTACAGGATTGTTTACAAGTATCTCTTTATTAGTGCCCAGTCCTTGTCAGTGCATCTTTGTGAAATGATTACATGAGCTAATCTATTCGGTCACGTTATGACAGCTGAACCCTTCCCTACCTGATGATCCGGACAGAACCGTTCGAAATCAACCCGGCAATGATAGTTATGCTTGTAATAATTTTATCTCCAACAGCGACGTTCATAGGATTAAGAAATGTACCGACATCTACAGTTGGAAAAGTGGAATGACATTTACTTCACTTTTCCTCGTGTCCAGCAAGGGTGGGCACCTTTGGTTCTTTGGCCGGTGGATCGTTGGATAATTGAGACAATAACGCCGGGAAACCGTCGATCGTATATTGAACAAGTTTATTTGAAGGAATTATTCGATCTGAAACATACAATTATGCAATATAATTATGAAACATTCGGGTATTTACAACACCGATTTTAAAAAAGTGGATAATGAAACGACAATACAAACTAAACTAATGGAGGTTTACTTCTGTCGCCGATTTCCCGCTTACATCATTGATCATTCTGTGTAACTCTTCAAAACTGGTTAGCAAACACGTATAACAACTGAACTGAACTGAGACCTAATGAACCTGATATATGAAACGATTAAAATTGTCATTTAAATTGTTTGCGATCATTGTCAATCATTAATAATATTTTATCATAGTAACAGCCAGCAAGGCTTATTGCTGGCGAGCCCTAGCGAGGCAGCAGCCTATTCTTTACAATAGCGAGAGAAACCCGAAATTTGTTGGATGTAAGATTGGAGACATGCGCGGTCGATTGCGGTTTTATATCCGGGGTGCTTGTGATGACATCACGCAAAATGCACGTGGAAATATCGTTCGATTTCGAGCAATAGCTGTGTACAGTTGCCCCGCTCTGCTAGAAATCAAGGATACGATAAACGAGGTGAGTTTTTAATATAGATGTCTTTAATAGCTTGTGGAAGTACTCGTCAACTATAATATTTCTGTTTACTGACTGTTATCATCCCGGGAAATTAATTGCAATTTGCTTTATATTCAAAGAGTTATAATTGTGTGTTTCCCGAAAATATCCATGAATGCACCAATACCAAGGAGGGTTATTGGAATTCCAAGGGAAGGGGCTCATAGTCCTGAGACCTAAATTACTATTATTATTATTTTTTTTAAGTATGAAGTAAGACTGGAATTTCCAGATGGGAGTGGGGGTGGGGTCAAACAAAACATTCTTCGTTGGTGGGGTCATGGACATTTTCTGGAATCAGACATTGTTTGTGTTCAAATTTATTGTAAGGCACCATCCAAAATAATATTAGCACTGAGATAAAAATGAAATAAAAATGATAATAATAATAATAATAATAATAATAATAATAATAATAATAAAAATGATAATGATAACAACAAGCCCATAAATGAGTCAGAGAATGTTAAAGCTTAATGGGATGTACCTATATATGCTGATCAACAAGAGGTCAGATGCAATAGGGTGGATGCACGCATTGTAAATCATATGTGCAAGAGAGTTGTGACCCTGGAAATGAGCTGCCCGTGGGTTAACAATCGGACAAGAAAGGATGAAGAGAAGACACTGAAGTACGGATCCCTTAACTGGCAACTAAGGCAGCAGTTCCCAGGCTACGAGGTGAAGCAATATAACATCATTATGGATACCCTCGGGGGTTGGTCACGGGAGCTGGATGTCATGACGCGCGAGCTGGTCGGAGGCAGAAGCCCTGACGTATTGCGAAAGATGCAGAGGGCAGTGCTCTCGGGCACGCTGAATATTGCCCGGAATTTCAAGGTGGCAGTTTGAGTTCTTGTTAGAAGAAGGACCGTAGACACGACGGAAAAGCCTTTTAGGATTAGCTAATGTACATTTATTTTTTACTCCATGGCTCACAGGTTACGGTTTTCGCCCTGTGCTGCCTGATTAGAATGTAGCATTCAGTTGATTTCTTTGCGATAATAATAATAATAATAATAATAATAATAATAATAATAATGATGATGATGATGATGATGATGATGATAACAATAATAATGACAGTCTTTATACTGGGGGCTCACATTACTGGAGAGTGGTATACTGTGAGGCCCTGTAAAATAAAAATGAATAAAATAAAACTCGTCGTAAATAGATAACACATTAGAAACACAAAAACTAAGTAATACACTTGGTATATAAACATGATAGGATAAAATGTCAACACTAACTTAACTAAATACATGATTTTTCACTCTATGCTTAAAAATGATAATGGAGTCGATTTCTTTAAAGGAAGTTTCTGAGAGATTCTATTCTTTTGCGCATATATATATATATATATATATAGATATATATATATATATATATATGCGCAAAAGAATATATAGGAAGTCTGCAAGTCGATTTTCGCGTGGAACAGTGCTCAATACGTTGAAGCAGAGCAGAATAAATATTATGAGAGGAAAAAAGGACGTAACTACATTTCATTGGGAAATGTAGTTACGTCCTTTTTTCCTCTCATAATATTTATATATATATATATATATGGGGATGAGTGGGCGACCACGAAACAGGCTTGTAGGGATGAACTTGTAGTTTACTTGTCTTTTTCCTCCCACAATATATACTTCGCTCTACTTCTATGTATTGAGCACTGTTCTACGAAAATCAAGTCACACTTTATATATATATATATATAAATATGTATTGAGCACTCTGGCATGGCTTAGACGATACCACAAAGGTTGGATCGTTTGGGGTGACCATATTGGTTCTCCTCCATCCTAGCATTAGCACTGCACTGATGAGGCCCAGAAGGCCGAAACGGTACTGTCTGCAGTTAGATATAGCTCTTTGGCATACAAAGCTTTGCTTTCATGTCCAAATTGAGCACTCTATCTAGGATGAGTCATTGCTCTGCAATTGCGCATGCTCGCTAGTGTACTCTAGTTTGAGCACTCTGGCATGGCTTAGACGATACCACAAAGGTTGGATCGTTTGGGGTGACCATATTGGTTCTCCTCTATCCTAGCATTAGCACTGCACTGATGAGGCCCAGAAGGCCGAAACGGTACTGTCTGCAGTTAGATATAGCTCTTTGGCATACAAAGCTTTGCTTTCATGTCCAAATTGAGCACTCTATCTAGGATGAGTCATTGCTCTGCAATTGCGCATGCTCGCTAGTGTACTCTAGTTTGAGCACTCTGGCATGGCTTAGACGATACCACAAAGGTTGGATCGTTTGGGGTGACCATATTGGTTCTCCTCCATCCTAGCATTAGCACTGCACTGATGAGGCCCAGAAGGCCGAAACGGTACTGTCTGCAGTTAGTTATATATAAATATATATATATATATATATATATATATATATATATATATATATATATATATATAAAGTCTCTGTTTTCCATAGTTCGTTTTTACTCGAGGGAGGCGGAAATCGTTCTTTCTTCTTGTATCACATCTATGGAAGTCAGAATTTCTTAAAATCAGTTAAAACTATAATCCACAAGGCCATGAATGTACTTAAAGGTGGCAATGTATCTATGTACAAGGCGCCGTTGGAGCTGTGTTGGCCACTTTAGAGTTTTTAGAGCGTCCGTGGATGAGGCGTAGATCGGCAAATCGAGGATAACTTTTGCAGCTTTACTTTGTAATATTTGCAAATCTTCTATGATAGTGGTGTAATGCTTGTCATCCCAGATGATATCGACATAGTCAAAAAGAGGACTTATTAAGGAATTGTACAATGTGATGCGCGTTTCTGATGATAATAGATGTTTGACTCGTTTCAGTAAACTGATTTTTTGGTTTATTTTGGTAATTATTGATCCGACGTGCTCACGCCATGTCATGTTCTTGTAGATAACTACACCAAGATACTTGATTGAATCTGTATTTTCCAATTCTTTGACATCTATTTCCGGCTTGATACCTCGGTAGGTTTGCAATTTGCTACTGTTACCAAACAATAAAAACTTCGATATTTGAGTGTTTAATGTCAGATAGTTACTGTTAAGCCACTGAGTTCAATTGGCAAGGTCGGCATTTAGATGATATTGAATGTCTTGGCAGCGTTTTCCACTTGAGTATATCACAGTGTCGTGTGTATACATGATTACTTGACAGTCTTCTATGCAGTTCGAAAGATCGTTAATGTAGATAAGGAATAGTAGAGGGCCGAGGATGCTACCTTGAGGTACTTCAACATGGACCTCACAAGAAGGGGACTGATAGCAGTTCAACAGATGTTACTTGGTACCGATTATTGAAGTATGAGACAAACCACTCTACGACTTAGGAGCCAGCGCCAATGGCCTTGCCGTTTTTTCAACCAGAAGCATATGGTCTACGGTATCGAACGCCTTGGAGAGGTCTGCTAAAACTGCTCCGGTAAATCAGCCGTTATCAAGACTCTGAAATATATTGTCAGTAATATGGGCAAAGGGCAGTTACTGTTGAAAGCTTGGAACGGAAACCAAACTGATTTGGAGAAAGTAGTTTGGAGTCTGATGAAAAATTGTAAAGTTGCTGGTACACGGCTTCACAACAGAGACTTAAAAAGGAGCTCTCATCTGCGATAACGAAAGATGGTATTTTCTTGACAAATTAATTCCGGTGGCTCTGATGGCAGAATAAAATCCATGCAAAAACCGGCATATGTTTAATAACATCATGTGATCAATAACAGCCGTCAGCAACAACTTCGGTATCAAGTAGTGGAAAAAAATCAAGCTTTGAAAATAGCCGAGGACATACAACTCAAACCTATCATACTCTTTTAAGTTTATCAAGTACATATAATCTCTCCCAAAGTAACCAGCGTCTAAGGGGATAAATTGCTATCTAAACACGCTCAAGCTCAGTGGCTCACTGTGGAACGACAAAAATGTGTTTTTGACTAACAAAGTGCTGAAAGCCTCCAGATTTCCGAAACCTGTGTTAGCAGAACACATGTATGACCCAATATGTGACCTTTGTACGCTGGTGATTCGAAGCATACCATCTTAATTTTACAGTAGCATCAGACAGAGTACCTCCAAGCTTACGCCAGAAACCAATCCCCGGCCATCGCCTGAGGTGGGTTCAGTGGATTTTGTGGGATAATGTGGGTTTTCAGGGGAACAAAAAGGGGGGAGCAGTGTTCCTTAACGGAGTGTATACGGGGGAATATAGAAAATTGACTGCCAACAAGGGGAGAATTAAAATACTTAAGAAACCGATAAAACTTTTCTATAGCACAACAAAACTCCTCCAACTCTCCCACCCCCAGGCGACTGGTCCTGTTCGTGTGATTTAGAATGTATTTATTTATTTTGGCATTAAGCGAACTTGGTTAAGCATTCAACAGCCTTAACATACTTTTGTAATTCATTTTCTGAGTTTATCAGCTCAGAGCCACTTGGAGCAATCCTCTCTCCATACCTCATTTTGGACCATTGAGACAGTCCCATCTCAGTGAATCATAGTTCACTGATCATGAAGTATAAGAAAAGACTTTTGTCAAGTCATGTATAACCCGTAGAATTGTATGCAATGTTATATTCTAGTTTTAATTAAAAAAGGGAAGTATTACAAGAGAGGAACTGTTAGATCTTACCAGCCGACTTGATCTTCCCGTTTAGAGTGTCCATCATATCCCTTTGTAAAATTCAGTCACGTGTAAATATTTGGCCTTTTCACGCATAACAAGTAATTCCAAAACTCTTTCACGTACTCGCCACGTTTTTTAGTCTTGATCAAACTTATAGGTATATAAGTGAAGATTATGAGCCCACCGTACAGCAAATTCCGACCTATTCATCTAGGCAAAATGATGAGGCTTTTCGTTTGACTACAGCCTATTATGATCTCCATAATATCAAAACGTTCATAATGCACAGAAAAAATTTTGGAGCCCATGAATAAACGCATGTTTGTACGTTTCCTATTCTGTCTCGCAGGGAATAGAATTGTAGAAGTTCAGCTGATTCATATCAAACCTCAAAGTCGTTTGTATCAAAGTCAATGGTTTTATGCTTACCGGTGAACGTTTTGGGCTCGCTGTCGACTTCTTCATCTGCTTCGTTCGTCATCTTCATATGACTTTCAACAGCTAAAATACGCAGTTCATTCAATTCCGTTCGCTTTTCGATCGTCCCCATCCTCAAGAACAGCGTAACAATGGGTAGAATTGAAATGAAACAAGGAACCGAAGAACCTCTGCGAAAAGCATCGCTTGAGCATTTTGCGGAGGTTTCTTTGTAGGGTCCATCGTAGCTTCAAGCAATATTAACAAAAATTCGAGCTGTGAAACTGATATAATAAAGAAGATGTACAGGCGAGATGTAAAGTAAACCGTTTCTGTCATCCCGTCACAAAAGTAAGAGCCCAGAGGCCTGACCCGACGCAAAAATGAATCCAGTTTTCAAAATGGGTGTGGTCTTGAAGGTGATAAACGTTTTGTTGTGAGGGATTGCTGAGTACCTTAACGAGCTGTGCCGTATCAAAATACAAACAACAAAACGTTTAAAAAGAGATTTATTATCCAACACGCCAGCAAGTTGTTATTCCAGTGCGGGCGGATATTTGCGGCTATTCATTGACGGGGACTGGGCGATAGAAGTATGCGAAGCGGAACGGAATTGGCAAAGAGATTTCATTGTCGTCTAACTGCTACATTCGATTTATCTATTAAACTTGAATCAATATTCGCCAGCCATTCCGACTCTTCGTCGTCAGGAAAATAACATATGGTCCGCCATCTTTTTTCGTAACTTCAATTCAATTCCTCGCTCGCGCGATGGGAGAAAACCTGTCAAAATGGTTCTATGGGGTACAAATGCCGTGAGATATTTGTACTTGTTTTGGGCATTATCTGTACTCTACGAAGCACAGTTGGATAACGAGTACCGGGTGGGTGCCGCTGGCCTCTCAGAAACCCTACCCCATTTTAGTCAATTTTGGAAATTGAACACCTTTTAAAACACGAATCCTTCCATACCTAAAGAGGGGTTCTCCAAGGAGGGGGGTGGGATTAACATTAACGGTTGACAGTTAAAAATAGGCTATTTTGACGGTTGTCAGTTCTGTCGCCAGCTAGGTTTACTCGCGACTAGAAGTTAAAGGACTTCAAATATCATAAAAATGCATAACTGCATTTTTGTGATATATCAAAACTTTTATTTATAATAATATGCATAAGAAAATTCCTCAGTTCTGATTGGTTGAGATGAATGCAGTTTTCAGTCAATTCAGTGCAGAAGAGAGTTAATTCAGTGCAGAAGAGGGTTAATTCAGTGTAAAGAAAGAAACAAAGTTTTCGGATTGGTCAGAATGATTGGTCAGTATAAATGTCATGGTTAAAGTAAACATCAATGTCTCTTGCAGGGTTTGAATAAATCATTTTTGCATGTGATGCGCGCGCCTTTTCTTCTGCGTAGTTGTGATAAGCTACCTCGTATTTTTTTTTTATTTCATGTCTATTATTAATACATAATCACATGATTTCGAGTGCAATTTGGAATAAATAAGCACTTGCGATTTTTTTCAAAGACCACAAATTGCACTCGCCCTATGGGCTCATACAATTTGTTAGTCTTTGAAAAAAATTACTCATACTTTTTTATTCCAAATTGCACTCGAAATCATGTGATTACCTGTACTAAACAACAGAACTTGACCCCAATGAAGGCAATGGTTTAGCTCTTAATTAACTAAGGATATCTGAGACATTTGACGGCTAACGTTGGCTCACTTATTTGCCGGTTGACGGTAAAAATATTGCGTTTTTGACGGCTGATGGTTAGTATTTTTGCAATTTCACGGTTGACGGTCAACCCCATTGAGACTCTCTAATTACTCGGGCTTTCCACAGGAAACGCCCGAGTTAAAATTTCGTCTTCATTTTTATTTTCGTTCGGTCGCAAATCGCAGTCAAGATGTACGCATGTGCGACGTTCTTAATACTTTGATTGTTTCACTGCGTATTTATTTCATTATATTAATTGTTAAGTTTAACGCGTGTGCTGTTTATCTTTATTGTTGCGCGCGCTCCGTCTAGATTAAGCAAATGCAGGCGCAAAAAAAAAGTTTCTTTCAACAAAAAGCCCGACTGAACGCAAATATGCGTCTAATTATCAGAGTTTTGTTACCCCTAAAATCCCGAAATACGCGATCCCATTCACAAATCCCTATTGAAAATGCAGCCGCAATTTGTTCAATCCAGTAGTGAAAACGCGACGTCATCTTGTGGAACATCCCCATTAGCTTATCATTATGAGGTCCTCCTCCCCACTTCGTGATATGCACGACAATGTCAGCGGAATCAAGCAAGATACTGCAATCGGAGACTGACGCTTGTTTTTAACTTGTCATTTTGGTGGTCTAGAATTTGGTCCCAGGCCTCCTTCTGGTGTGCTGAACCAATGGAGGTTCAAATAGCCTCCATTTTCCTATTCTTGGGTTTCAGGTGACGTCACAAGCTTTGCTGAAGTTAGTGTCCGCCATGTTGGTGTCCCTCGGGTGTCAAATTTATGAATAATTAGTCGATTTCTATAGTGAAGCCCTCTCTCTTATCGCCGTATTATTTCGCCAACTACATGAATATCCAGAAAGAAAAGAGCGATAAAAGTATCTGGCATTCATGTTAAGGTATCCCATTGCTCTCTGAGTATGCCGAAAGCTTAGAGAGTTGGAAGGAAAGATTTTTGCAAAAGATCTCGGTCATCGGGGTTGACCCCGCACGCATACCAACCGAGAAGTTCAGTCCAAAATGCTTGCTTCCTGGGGAAGTGTCGGACTTGCTGAGTTACCTCGTTCTTGAGACCAGCTTCTACACCAAGAAGCAGTTCAAGGCGTTCAAGAGTCTGGAGGCATTTAATCAAATGGTGTTGGGATTTGTAACCTCAGTTATAGCCAAAGTAATCGCCGGCAAGTATGTCGTGAGAGCACGAGTTTGGCATTCACAGCATATTAATGATCCTTTTGTGAGCATTTGGGTCATTTCCGAAAACGATGGGACTATTTTGTCAGCTCATTGGTTGGGATGCAAAGCTGGACTGGCTGAGTCATGCTCACATATCGCGAGTGTTTTTTTTTCATGTTAGAGGCAGCTACTCGAATTCATGGCAAGCTCGCTGGGTGTCACGAAAACTCAGACCCCGAAAACTCTGACCCCTCGAAGTGTTCTCCAATGTTCCGTAGTGCTCCATAATTCGAAAGTGCATAGCATAAAGCATGAACCAATTGTTTTATAACATAACCGGTGGAATAATGCAACAAATCCGACGCGAAAGACGGACAACAATATCAAGAGTGCTTCTTCAGTGAAGTGAATCGTGACGACGCTGATGCCGAGTCTTCTTTCCGGTTGTTTTTCTCTTTCCGCCTCATTTAAGAACTCTAGTCCAAGGGTCGCAAAATTGTCTTCGTTTTGGGACTGGTGGGCAGGGTCTCTGTTTGTATCCATCATTATCGCGAGATATTTGAGAATTTTAACAGAACGACAACAAGGATCTGTGCGACGAAGTTCAAAAAAGTAAACAAACGTCCCTTTCGGCTGGTAATTATCACGCCACATTTTAATACTTTGGTGTTGGAGCGAGTGCATTTGATCCAGTTAACTGTGAATGAAAAGCTCAAAATTAACGGGAAAAAAAGGAGGAAATCTAAGCTAAATGAAGTCATGTGTCACTCTAAAATGTTTTAATACTCAACGATCGGACGATTTTACGAAACATGCAACTTGCGGCCTTGTTTTTGCTGCTTCAATTGGATCAAAACCCAAAAGGTCAAAATACACGCGGCATTACCAGGAGTGATCATGAGTCAAGTTCATCTCTTGGATTTTCTCGGGGTCTGAGTTTTCGGGGTCTGAGGTCTGAGATCTGAGTTTTCGGGGTGTGAGTTTTCGTGACACCCGAAGCTCGCTTGCACTCAGGTAAAATGCTCATGGATTTTTCCGACATATGTCAATGAAGTGCCGTATGCGAGGGCTAAAGACATCGATTTCTCATCGGCTAAGAAGCTCAAAGAAAAGCTCGACCAGAAAATCGAGGATCTACAACAGCCGCAAGCCTCGAACCATACAACAACTTCTAGTTCCTCCTGTTCTTCCCCTTGATTTGTAATGATCTTAGGTATAGCGCATTAGATCATATATCTAATGAATTTTGCGCTATAGAAATAATAAAATTATTAAATTATTATACGAAACAATCCTTAGCCTTTATGCTTTCCACTTTTGCTCGAACAGCCAAAAACAATGCATAAAACCATCCCTTCTTTCTCACATGAACTCTTCGTTAGATACGGTTTGTTTACGCTCGAGAGACACCAAGATGGCGGATAGTAACCGTTGCTAAGCTATTGGTCATGTGGGTGAAATCTGAGAATTACCTCGTTTGACACGTTCGTAGAAAACTTAAGCATGATCAATTAGACTATACATAACTTTTTCAAACTGTTCAATAGATACTATACATCAAGGACTCGCAGGCTTTTTCCTTTTTTCAAAGATTTTTATTTATCCATTTATTTATCGTTTTATTTCATTTATTTATGCCAATATAATAAAGTATAGAGTGCTCGACGTAGCTTCAGAAAAATTTCCTGATGAAATATTCGGTTAAAATATACACACATCTTGCATATTTTAGATCTGATATTACTAAAGAATCATCAATGAACTCTTCACATTTCCTTAAAAGATCGATGAGTTGTGAGTCTGACTTAAATTAATTCTATTGAATCTGATTTTCGCAGAAAAATCCTTCTGGCAATTAATTTGTCGCCAGTGAGAATCTAAAGGTGTTTAAGGATCTTAGTATTGTTGCTGGGGAGATGGTCGAGTTATTTTATCTTTGCTGTAAGAGGAAAACGATGTGCTTTTACTGACCATTTTAAAATGTTCATCTAACTTGGATCACAATGTGACATAAATTGAATAACGTCATCCTCTATAAAGTTCTGCAGGTCTAAACTAAGTTTGAAAAGTAATACTCTAATTATGTTTAACGGATCCATAGGTTCAACGAGTAGGACTGTGATAGATCGGTTGAAATGTGATTACCACGACCAACACCATAACCAAAGTCTTCTTCACTGCATTCCTTGTCATCAAAAGAGGCATGGTTAGCTTCTGTGATTCCAATCCCATGATCTGCTCGATCAAATTCCTCTCCTCCTCCGCCAATCATCATCACAGACTTATCGCCTTTACTCCAGTCACACCAGAAGCCGATCTTTTTGGCGCCTTGGATGTCTCCGATCCACTGCAATTAGCCTGTTGACACCCGTCTGTTAAATTGTACTGTCCTCCATATTGAACCGTACAGTTTCCAAGACACTGATCAACGGCCCAACCTATGCCAATTTTATAGTCGCCATAACTTGTGATTTTAGATCGAAATGTTTATCCATTCAAACAATTACCTGTGGTCTGTAACAGAGGTGTGTGGCTGGGGGCGTCACT
Source organism: Stylophora pistillata (assembly GCF_964205215.1). Taxonomy (NCBI): domain Eukaryota; kingdom Metazoa; phylum Cnidaria; class Anthozoa; order Scleractinia; family Pocilloporidae; genus Stylophora; species Stylophora pistillata. The sequence goes on along the minus strand of NC_142520.1, from coordinate 48,919,948 downwards.
GCGCGTGATCTTTAATTCTCTACCGCTTACCAATCAAAAGGCTCTTTCCATTGCTGTTTGAGAATCGAGCGATAAGAGTCCAGTCTTTATTGTTGTCTCCCATGTGGCAGTAAATCTAGTCAAAAAACAAAATAGAGATTTTAATATGTTTGCATCGCTAAGCATAAGCTGGATTAAAGGCTTGGTTATTTTAACCTTCACCTGCAATACTGTTGCAAATTCAAACCATGCTTTCCACTTTATTTACTTTTATTGCTTACCTAAAATTCCATTTCCCCAATTTTTAGCCAGTATTTCCCATCCAGTAGCTGCTTGTTATTTATTATTTTAGCCACTTCACCACAAGAGTTGCGACTGTAGGATAAATACAACAACAGCCTTTAAGTTCACCCATCTCAATGGAGTATAGTATCATTTAATTTGAGTATCAAGACTTTGAAGCCACTTTTTCGTGCCTTCTACGAGAATTTTTAAACCTAAGAACTTTCTTCTTACTTCATTTAACAACTTCTTTAAGAGCCCCTTTAATACTGAGATAACCATTTTTCTAATCTCTCTACTTCAAGCGATTTCTATTTCTTAAATCTTTGCACTCTCAAGCTTTTTGGATGAAAAGTATTCCCATCTCAGGGTATAGCCACACCAATAAAAGAACATTGATCATCTTTTCTGTTTGTAATGACAATGCATGGGCAGCTTTATCTTATTTTACGACTTTCAAGATGGGCCTATCTTAAAGGATGGTTATGTATTGTTTTCCTCGATTGTAACCAATCGTGTGATGGTCTCGCCTTCCCTGTATTTTTTTCTTGGCGAAATTTAAGCCGTGTTTTCCCACGGAAGGAAATATTCGTTCAACATTCCGCGGTCGTTTTTTAACCAGCTTTTTCATCGGATAACGCGCAGACGGCGTCTTGAATATTACATGCCGCGATAAGGGATCAGCAAGGAAAAACAATGAGCGTTGTTTGTTTTATTCGCAGACAGCTGCGTCGGAGAATATGTTGAAGCTTTTGAATCACTTTTTTCATTGGTAAGCGAGAGAATTTTGATCGTCATAGGATCAAACCGTGGAACTAACGCGGTATTTGCTGAGTTGAATTAATCCTCTTCGCCAGGTTAATAATGTGTAATAATAGCTTCCTTCCGACTGGTTTTTATTTTCAATGGCTGCCCATCATTTTTACATAATATCACAACACGAAGGCATATGCTCGCTCTACGAATTTTCCTCTTGGTTGGAAAGGCGTGATTTGCGTTAAGCATTTTGTCGACCATTGAGTTTTACCAAGTCCTTCCATATACGTATACAACCCCTCTACTATGGAATAAAAATTTTCAAAGATAAAATTCAAGTATACCTCCCCTCACCGAAATTTGCGCGCTTGAGAAACAAAACAAAACAAAAGAAACAAGCAGATCAGTTGAAACGACTTACTAAGTTTAATTCTTGAGATCTTGTTTTGGAATTAACTAAGCTTGATTCCTGTAGTGACAATGGGTGGCTGTACCGTATTTGAATGAAGAAATATTTACATTCTCTCATGCTATATTATGATCACAGACGGCTTGAATCTTGCGTCTTCATCGACTGAATTGTGTAAGTTAGCATTGTTATACACTTCACATCTCCTTGAAAAGATGAGTCTGGGTCAGATTTCATATGATTCATTCTCCTAAAAAGTGACTTTTTCGAATACTTTTAGTGGCTATTTGTAGCCAGCGAAGATCTTAAAATGGCGAGATCCTAGCAGTAGGGCTTGGATCATATATGAGATCAAGTTATTTTAGCTTAGTACGAGACTATAACATATAAATAGAAATATTACAAAATAACATTTGTATTTATATGCCATTTATTAACAATCGTCAATGAATACGTACTTCACATCTTCTTGAAGAGATGAGTTGTGAGTCCGACTTAAATCAATTACGCTGGATGTTGTTTTCATATAGAAATTCTAATAGCAATTAAATTGTTGCAAGAGAGGATCTAAGAATGTTTAAGGATCTTAGCGTAGCAGCTGGGGTGGATGTCAAGTCATTTTATGTTGCTACGAGAGGGGGAAGATGCGCTCAGTATTACTGATCATTTTAAAATTCTTATTTGACTTGGATCACAAGTCATCCTCAACAAAGTTCTTCATTTCTAAACTAAGTTTGAGAAATGAAGACCTGATTATTTTTAACGGATCCATAAGTTCAAAGAGTAGGACTGGGATGGTGTGTTTCCTTTTAGAGCATCAAATCCAAAGTCATATTCAGTATCAGGGCTTCCGCTGTCATCAAAAGAGGCTCTGTTGGCTTCTGTGATTCCAATTCCATGATCAGCTCGCGCACAGCTACTTCCTCCTCCCCCAATCATCATCACTGATCCATCACCAGTATCCCAGTCACACCAGAAGCCGATCTTGTCTGCACTTTGGATGTGCCCACTGCACTTAGCCTGTTGAAACCCATCTGTTGAGTTGTACAGTCCTCCATATTGAACCGTACAGTTTCCAAGACACTGATCACTGGCCCAAACTGCGCCATTCCTAAAGTCGCCGTAACTTGTGATTTTGGATCGAAATGTTTGTCCACCCAAACAGTTACCTGTGGTCTGTAACAGAGGAGTGTGACTGGGGTCGTCACTGCGCGTGATCTTTACTTCTTTCCCGCTGACCGACCAAAAGGCTGTTGAGATCATATCGTTGTTCACGGAAGGGTTGTTTGTCGCTCCAATGGCAGCTTTCTGGTCATACCACCAGTTACCATCGTCACGCATCCAATTCTTGCCATCGCTGTTTGAGAATCGAGCGATAAGAGTCCAGCCTGCAAAGATAGTACATTTCTCATCTTTTCTGTTTTTCATGACATTGTATGGACAGTTTTATGAAAGGAGAGTTATTTGTTCTTTCTATAGCTTGTAACGAATTGTGCAATGATCTCGCCTTTCTTCTGTTTTTCTTAGGGTTAGCAGTAGAAAATTAACCGTTAAATTGTTTTCTGATGACCGAAATGAGAAAGTATTAATTATAAATCGTAGATAGATCAAGATTTTTAACCGTAAGCCGTAGAGCAAAAATGAGTGAGGCACTTTTTCTGTTTTATCGTCTGATATCCATTGCCAGAAAGTTGAAAAAATGGTTGCTTTGATTTAACATGGAATCACTCTAATAAATCTTGTGGATTGATGTTTGAGTAACAACATTTTTTTTACACCATAATCATCAAGAGGCGAAAAAAAAAAAAGAAAAAAAATAGAATTCAAACTCATCTCAGCGGTGAGAACTTGTAATGAGGGATGTTCTAATGCAGTGGCGGATCCAGGGGGAGGGTCTGGGGGGTGCGGACCCCCCCATCAGACCTGACGCTTACAACTTTGAGACTGAAACTCTTACATCCGCAGGATCGTATATCACTTTTTAACTGGCTGATTCTTTTACTAATGAATCCAACGGTAAGCGGCCAAGCAATTATAACGTGCAACCGCGACTGGAGGAAGGGGGTGTGGGGGAGAAGTAATTTGCCTCAAAAGAGTCCAACAGTCCTTTCTGAACCAAAGTTTGGACCCCCCCCCAATCAAAAATCCCTGGATCCGCCCCTGTAATGTCTTTGAACTTAGAGGATATTATCATCCCAACGTTCAGGTTCCGTAAGCGAAAATGATATTGGCCTCTTGACAAAGCACTGTTAGTGAAGCAGACATTGGTTTTCAGGTGTTGCAGAGCCTAAATATCAAATAAAACAAAACTTGTAAAGAGGAAATAGTTAGAGCTTGACAAACAGATAAACATCAAATATGGTTTACCTTTACATGTTTTTCCATCCCCAATAAATCCACTTTTACAGGAACAGCTGTAGGAGCCGTAAGTGTTATGGCAGTCTGCATTAACCTCACAAGGCCGAGTGGAAGAACTGCACTCGTCAATATCTGAAGGAAAAATGAAATTAACCTTTGGGTAAATTAACAGGAGAATTTGGAAATATACGGTAACAGCAGGATAACGGCAAACAATTAAGATTTGGGGCAGTCTCCTGTTGTGGAAGAGAATTATACCATCAGTTAAGTTTGAAGCAGTCTTGTAAATGTGAACTTAATTGTGTCTTACCTGTTTCACAATGTTCCCCAGTGTATCCTCTCGTGCAAACACACACGTAACTGTTCTTCTCGTACTGTGGAGCGCATTTCCCATGGTTCTGACAAGGCCAACTGATACATGGAGACTAAAGAAAACATATAGCAATGAGAAATAAACGCGGGTGATGTGGCATAAGCTCGACAGTCAAAATAAATCTTATTATGAGCCATCTTTCCAAATAAAGTCAGTATCCTTTAGTTGACCTTCCCCGCTAATACCCAAAATCCATAATTAGTCTTTCGCTCAAATAACCCCTCTCCTTATTTCTGCAACCAACCCCACTCCATACGCATTCAACTGCGTGTAATTCATATCCTCTTCCTTTCAAAAAAATAGAGTGAACAGTTTTCATTTGCAACTTACTGCGATACTATAGTGATGGTGACTCTGACTGGGGATTAGCTTGTCTGAGTTGTTGTAGATATCGGATGGAAGCAATTCACACAGAATTTTGCCATTGATATCATAAAATGCAGCCAGGTTAAAAGAGAAACATGAAGGGATATTGACACAAGCAAATCCACATTCGCTGCCTTCAACAACATGGTCCAAACCAATAGTAGTGATGTTGAGGAAGAAAGACTTGTGAAGCTCAAAGTTGGCATAAACCATTTTTTCATCTGTGCCTCGGCTAAGAGGTTTACCTTCAACCAGTACATCAACGACTTTTGTTTCCAGAAATGAAAAAAAGAAATGAAAAAATTTATTGCAAGTTTCCACTCATGCCCAATATATCATCAGAATTCTAAAACACGTGTTAGAAAAACTCTTATCACTAGTACTAGGAAACAACTCCTTGAATTTTTGGGAAGTCTTAATTATAAGACCATTTGAAGTTGTATGCTACCATCATCCCCATGTGGCCGAAATCTGATCAGTTCCCTTGCTCTTGAATTAAGCAGTTTTATAGCAAACTGTGAGTAATTTGCCAGACTGTAAAATGATATGATAAAATCATTAATTCTAAGGGCTTTTTGTATATTTGGCATAACAGATCACATATCAACTGACAACCTGTCGTAAATGTAAATATACCCGGGCTGCAAGTTGTCTATCAGTTCAGACAGCAATAAACAGGGAGTCCACTCTCAATGACAACTTTATTATTGATTAGTTAGTGAGAGAGATATATTTTTTTAAAATTTTTTTTCCAAAGTTTTTCAAGATTTCAAATTAAATAAGTTATATCTCAAAAAAACAAACTAATTTCACTACACCAAAATTTGCTTTTCTCTGTTGTCTTGTAAACTGACAACGTCCAAAATCTGACGTGCTTTCGAAAATGAACCAGTTAGTGTTCGCAATTTCCACTTAGAAAAGATATTGTTTCGAATCTTCATGATGAGAACTTGTCAGTGACAACAGTTCAGCAAAAGGAATGAAACAATGAAACAATTTCATCGTCGTGAATAACTTAACTTTATAAGTGTTCTTAAATACTCCTCACTTTATTTTTAGTAGAAGCTTATTTCCTTCCTACCTTCTGTCCCTTTGTTAGGACGAAACAGTTGTAAAACTTTAAGAACATGCAACTTTTGAAACAGATGAATGAATAATTGAAATTTTCACCTCATACTCCTCCACCTCTTTTTTCCTTTTCTTTTTTCCTCTTTTATTTTACTATTATTCGGTGAAACACTTTCTTTATAATTGCTCTTTCTATAAGGGGATAAAACATATCGTATGGTAGTCCCATATATTGTGATAAAAAGTTTATGTGTGTCTTAGTAATAATTTTGAACGCTTCAAACAAGACACAGGCTCGGATTTTTTCCCCTATTCCGAGAAGAAGATGATCTTCACTGCATTCGATTCTGGAATAGTTGAAAGAGAATCCCGTGGTGATACAAAGAGCCAAGAAAAGAAGAAAAAAAAATTAATATACTTTACGTGAAATGTTTGAATGCTATACCAGCAAAATATTGAGTTTATGATACAACTTTGGAGAGAATGATAATTAAATCACCTTTGCCTGCTACAGCCCAGCCAAGTAACCATTCCACTAAAAGCACAGACGCAAAACTAAACGGAAGCAGCGAAAAAATGGAGCTTTTCCTTTTAAAATACATCACGGCATACGACTGAAATATCTCTTATGTTGACAGACTATTGGTGCTCGGACTGTTTTAGTTAGTTGCACGACTGAACATCGCGGTGTGGGTCCTAACTCAACGACCATTAGAAGATAACTTCCCTTGTTCGTTTCTGCAAAGCAGAGCAGTAAATATTTAATGCTAATTGGCTTAATTAAGTTCTGTGATTGACAACGCTGCTTGCCCCATGCAACGGCACACCTAAATACTTAACTATGACGGGCCTTAAGATAAAATCACATTACGCTTATGTGGTAACTCGCTTAGGATAGATCAGTTATCGATAACAAACCCACGTTCATTATTAATTTATAAAGATGATTCTTCGGCATTTTGGTTTTTTCAAAGAAACATGATTTAGATACACTTAAGAACATCTGTGAGGCAGTCAAATCTCTACTTTCTCTTCTTTCAAATAACCTCTTCTAAATGTTGTTGACGAAAAATCGATTACATGCAATCGTTACTTTCTAAAATGTTTCTCGCTTTACAGTGATATTGATGGAATGAGGAAAGGTGTTCTCCTTAAAACATTAAAAACAAGCCCAGTTATTAGCAGGTTATGATATATAGACGTAGCATTTGTGCGTTTTCTTGTTTACATCTGAAGTTTTAATTGATTAACGATTCACGTAGTAATGGGTATTTGGAAGGGAAAATAAGGAATGAAAATAAGGAAATAAGGTGATCAGGGACTTATAATTAGTAGCCTCGAGGAAAAGTTGTATATTTTATTATTATTTCAGTAAATTGCATGAAGTGCGAATGTCTCTTGATAAAATAAACAGATAAGAGGCAGTAATGGACCAGCAGGTATCAATTTAGCAGGTGAAATTTAAACATGGATTGCAGAGTTTACTTTTCCTGTATTGAAAATGCAAGAGTTTCCTTTGACTCAGTTTGAATTTCCTGTCTTGTCCACTTATTTTCGTGGTCTATTGTCAGTCCATAAGCCTTTGGGCGTGGGTAATGATTCGATTTAGCGCCCCCTTTCAGAACACGCCCCTCAGCGATACTACACAATATAACGTCTAATAAGATATATATATATATATATATTTTGGATCATTATGAAAATTTTTATCTATCCTCCCTTTTTAGTGATTTCTTTTCTTTTTTTCTTTCCTATTACTGAGTAATAAACAAAACAAGAGGTCGCTTAGAGCGAAGAGTCAGCTTTCGGCGGCGGTATTTTTCTAGATGGATGCGGGGATTTGTCTCTCTTAAATGCTGTTTTATGGCATCATCAAACATGAAAAAGCTTTAAAGTACTCAACTCAGACGTCAACCACATAGCTTGTAGACGTAAATTTCGTAAATTTTCGTAAAATAACTGAGTCCACTTTTTGTTCATTGCTGGGTGGAATTTCGAAATGTGCAAATTAAGTTGACTGGCTGAACTAGAAGTTCACCGTAACCACAACATATTTTTTATATTTCTATAATCTTCTACCCTACTTAAGCTAGTCTGAATAAAAACATCATAAAAGAAGAAATTAGAATTTCGCGCTATGCCGAGAATAAAAGCTTGTATATCTACGGTCATGACGGCAAAGGCAAAGCAGGTGTCAAACAGAAAAATAATTTTCAATGTAAGAAACCGTTAAAAAGAAAAAAATCATATGACTTGTTCTCACAAAGGATCCATCTAAGTATGCGAAACAAAAATAATACCTCAAACAGGAGTTTTGTGAAAAGACGAGTAATTCAATTTCTGCCATTTTTGATGATAGGCGCTGTCACAAACGAGCCTTTGAGCGCTGAGCCGATTTTCGCTTGGGAAAAAACATATTACAATATTTGGAAAACCCATGGTGGTTTCAATTTTTTTTTTTAGCCTAAGACAGATTCATGGGCAACTTTTGAAAGAAATCGGTTATTTTTTACCCGAAAAGCATCAGACCGCTTTTAAAGAGACTGCCTAAATAGTAGGTAAACATATGGAGCCACCAGTAAAATTCTATCAACAACAGTGTGTCCTTGTTTTGCAATTTTTATTTCTCAGCTTCGCCATTGCGTCTACGTTTTAGGTCCCTAATGCACCGCAGAGTGAAACTCCACGCCTACTCATTTAGAATTAATTAGTAGTTATTTAATTATTTATTGGTTACAAGCGGAGGCCCATAGCACGAAAAGTAGTGCAATGATGTAAGCGCATGTGTGAACTTCTCAAGTAACAACATTTAATCAATGAATCTCATTTAAAGTGTTAAACCCCAAAGGAGAAGACTACTTTCTACAAACTGTTCGAGACCATAATGCATAATTGCTGTTCTCACCGTGAAGTAACATGGATTGCTTCATGCCCTACAGGAGAACAACGATCTGCGTGGGTTGATCGGCCAGATCGGAAATTTTTTGCAAGAGCTATTATTAAATGCTATTTGGTTCTTTTAGCATGTAAATTATTTATTATACAGCTTGATAGTCCATGCTGCTCAGAATAGATCAGTTATCAATAACAACTCCCGCTTATTATTTTTAAAGATGATTCTTTGGCATTAAGGTTTTCTTTCCAAGAAATATATAGATGCAATTAAAAACATCTTTGAGGCAGTCAGTTCTATAGTTTCCCTTCTTTCAAATAGCCAGTTTTAGAGGTTGTTGTTAATTAGTAGTCTTGAGAAAAGGTTGTATTTTCATTCTGTCAGTAAACTGCTTGAAGTGAGATCGTCCCTTCATAAAACAAACGAATTAGGAGCAGTAATGAACCAGCACGTATCAATCTGGCAAGTGAAATGTAAACCTTATTGCATTGTTAACTTTTCTGGTGTTTAAATTAAATGATCATGGGTGTCCTTCGACGTAGTTCGAATTTCCTGTTTTGTACACTTATATTCGTGGTCTAATGTTAGTCCATAAGCCTTTGCGCTTGGGTTCCGTAATGATTCGACTTAGCGCGCGCCCTCCTTCCAATAAGCGCTTCCTCTCTAATAAGCGCCCCCAACGTTTAATATATATTTTTTTTATTAATAAGCGCCTCTATTCTAATAGGCATCTCTATTTAGAATGCACCCTCGTTTTGATAAGTGTTCCTATAGCATAAGCGCCCCCTATTCCAATAAACGCTCTTATTCTGTTTCAGGCATAGCATTGTACAGAGTAGATGTACATTGAGATCAGCCGTGGACCATCTTCCTTTAATTGGTCAGGTAAAGTCCTATCACAAAAACAGTGGTCTTGGTCTCAGTTTCTCAACTATTATGTCAGTACACAGTCCCTTCAAACGAAAGATACCGTCTTAAAATGTTGCGAAGATTGCTTGGCTATAGTCGTTTAAGCGAGGAATGATCCAGGGGTGAAACAAGTTCGTTCAGTTTCCAATCTTTTCTATCCTTTCAAATAAGACTTGAAGTTTGTTTCACATTCTGCTGTCTCTCAAAATAGAAACTTACATTTTTAAGCAACCTCAGTTCCAGTAAGCACCCTCCCTTGTGGTAACTCAAGAGTAAATAAGCGCCCTGGAAATCAAAAATCGAATCATTACGGTACTCTAGTAGTTTTGCGTAGCAGAAGTAAAATTTTCAGTTGAAAAGAAAGTATTTTTGGAAGTATGAGCCATTTTCATGTCCATTTTAGGAAACTCTATTACAGATCTCGAGAAATTCTTATCGAGGAAGATCCTACTAATTGAACATTAGTAGCATTGTTTGAATGCATTTCTAATACATTCTAACAACCGTCCAAAAAGGAACGAAATCAATATATATTGTGGAAGCAGACAATCCCCGAGTACGGCAAGAGAATATATATATATATATATATATATGATTAGACTTATGCTGTGTAGTATCGCAGAGTATTTTTACGAAGTGTGCCCGGGTATTTTGATGAGCCCGTAAGGCCACAGGCAGCCCAAGCTTACTACTAGAAAAGCGGACGTGACTCTTACAGTGTTGCTCAACGTTTTATATTTATAAAGGTTTGTATGGGATATTATCGGTTTGCCTTAAAAGAGAGAAAAATGTCTTGTTTTGAAATAAAATGGACTTACGTTATTGCCTTGTTGTTTTCTTTGTTTATTACCAGCGTCTCAGGCCATTTGAAGCGTTTTCGGCGAGCTAGCGATATCGTGGTGTTCAACAAGGCCGGAAACCCACTTTAGAAGTGTTCGTCGCCCGAAGCGAAAAAATCCGCCAAAAAATTACCACCAGTCTCGATTCCTGCAGAAAACCGAAGCAGAGATGTTGCAGTTCCATTTCCATTCACTCGATTCCCAATTCCTCCCACAGATCTTTCACTAGCGATGCTTTTATCTCCAGTTCGAAAGGCTTTCTAATTTCGAATTAGTCCCGTTGAAACGATCGTGGCCCCGTTCGCCGATCGCATAGTATGCCGGGTAACAAAAATAACCCCGGTGAGGGTAGCCAGCAGCCTGCAGTCGACAAACAAACCAGTTAGCTCCCCTGGTCCATGCAGGCCGCTGGCTACCCTCGCCAGGCTTACTTTTGTTACCCGACATACTATGCGATCGGCTAACGGAGCCCCTATTGTCGCTGAAACGGATCCAGGTTTGTTCTTAGCAGTACAAACGTACAGCCCGGAATCTGTCTAGGAGAAGTCTCGGATTCTTAAAGTGCCGTTATGAACAGAATATCGACCTTTTGGCAATGCCATGAGTATGCGTTTCCATGAGATGACAGACGAAGGGTAACTGAGGGCTTCAGAAAGAAAAAGATCTTTGGTCAATTGTGGCGCAACTGTTAAGATAAGAAAGGGAGGAATCGAAGAGAAAAACAAAATAGAATTTTTAAGACCGTTGAAGTGTTTCACGTAAAGTTCACTTTAAATTTGTTAAATAGTGTTTTTTTTTTTTCTTTTTCAAAGCATACCTGTAATAATAATAGTAACAGTAACAATTATACTAATAACGATAATAATAATAATATAAAAAAATAACAGCAAAAACAATAGCTAGAAATCTTAAGCGTTTGTAATTTTGGCCACTCTCGACGCGCTCAAGAAAACTTTCAAAATCCCTGGAGCACATAGATCCCGAAATTACATACATACATACATACATGCACACATCCCCGTCTGGGGCTTTTTAGAGAACAATTGCATAATTTACATATTTGATACTATACATACAAAACTAACTAGTAACACGTTAAAAACAATATAAGTTACTTATAACTTTAAGAACAGAATGGTTATTTAAATAAAAAATCATTCAGGAGATGCCTTTTCAAAGCTCTCTTAAAAGAAGCTGGCTTTTCACATAGTTTCAATCTTGAGTCAAGTTTATTACAGATGGCTACACATCTATAACAAAAGAAATTAAACTTATTGGAACAAGAATCAAAACTGGATCATTTGAGGTACTTGTCATAACCTTTTCAGTGCACTCATATTCAATATTCATAATACCGTTTAACACAATTTGGTCAGTTTCGTATACAGACATCAATTGAGTCTTTTCCTAATTTTCGCCTCATTTGCGCGTGACATTAACTGTAGAATCAATATTCGAAATGGAAACAATAACTAACTTCAAATGGAGGAAATAATTCACATCCCCTCGCCCCTTACCGCCGCCTAGTTGGCTCAATTGGGAGAGTGCCGGACTGCTGTGCGGGAGGTCGAGAGTTCAATACCGGCCGGACCAACACTCAGGGTCTTAAAATTAACTGAGAAGAATATGCTTCCTTTCTTTAATATCAAGAAATGGTTAGATATTCTAGTCTTCTCGGATAGGGACGAATAAATGGAGGTCCCGTCTCCTGCAGGGTTGGGGTAGGAGACGTTAATTTCCCACGCACGAGATTACTGTGTGATGGATGTCCTCCCTGGGGTGGGTTGGGTGGGTAGGCGAAATCGCTACGGACTAAACACGGCTGCCAGAGGCGCCTGTCTGATTTCAACCTTAAAACTGTAACTAAACACGTATGTTGTTTAGAAAAATAGAGACCTTTACCTTACCTTTACCTGTCACGTTCTTCAAATGGAGGAAAGATTTCACACCCCCTCCCACTGTCACGTTCTTCGTGGCTTAGTCGTAGGGAAGATAGATAGAATAGGGGTAATAATGAACGCCAAGCGGTACATATATATTAAGCGTAAATATTTATTTTTTGTTCAAATCATAGGGGTTTACCCTAAATACAAGCAATATAGTTCCCAAGGTACTTCTCGTGTAAGTAAGCAGGTGTGTCATTACTTTAAAATGTTACAAAGTGCTGAAAGTTAAAGATAAATTTTCCTGCTCGGTGATACTCCTATATTTGTTGATTTCGCATCGCTGAGTCACAACTTAAGCTAATTTCGAACTATTATTAAAAATGCAGTTTAATTAAGTGACTCGGTCCTGTTAAAATGGAATAACTTGATGGTGACACAGTGTAGCTGTTTGAGGTTAAACTGTTTTATAAAAGCGAAAGCAAAAAACCATCCAATTGGTTAACGGATCCAAAGATTTAATGAGTAGGACTGAGAAGTATGTGAGTTAAAACCGAAGTCATGTTCAGTTGAAAACACAAAAGAGGCTTGGTTAGCTTCTGTAATACCAACACCGTGGTTTTGCCCGGTAGCAGCTACTTCCTCCTCCACCAATCATCATCACTGATCCATCACCACCACTCCAGTCACACCAAAAGCCGATCTTGTTTGCGCTTTGGATGTTTCCATTGCATTCAGCCTGTTGAAACCCGTCTGTTGACTTGTACTGTCCGCCATACTGAACCATACAACTTCCCAGACACCGATCACTGGCCCAGACTTTGCCATTTCTAAAATGGCCATAACTTGTGATTTTAGATCGGAATGTTTGTCCGCCCAAACAGTTACCCGTGGTCTGTAAAAGAGGGGTGTGGCTGGAGTCGTCACTGCGCGTGATCTTTATCTCGTTACCGCTGACCGACCAAAAGGCTGTTGAGATCATATCGTTGTTCACTGAAGGGTCGTTTGTCGCTCCAGTGGCAATTTGCTGGTCATACCACCACTTACCATCCTCACGCATCCAATTCTTGCCGTCGCTGTTTGAGAATCGAGCGATAAGAGTCCAGCCTGCAAAGAAAGAACATTTCCCATCTTTTCTGTTTATAATAACAATGTATGGATACTTTAATCTTATTTCTAAGTCTTTCAGGATGGCCATATCGGAAAGGATAGTAATTTATTCTTTTTCTAGCTTGTAAAAAGTTGTGCAATGGTTTCACCCTTCTTCTGTTTTTCTTGGCGTCATTATCAAAATAAATTAACCATGAAAAATTTTCTCGTGACCACGAAGGAAATATATTTATAAAAGATAAAATTATTAAGTGGGCAAAACTCGTAGGAAGGAAATAATTATAGCTTAACTAATTAACTAACTTTAAGTGGTGTAATTAACAGATTAAGAACAAATAGGGTTACTCATACATGTTTTTCCACTTTTACAAGAATAGTTGTAGGAGCCATATGATGCGTGGAATTCTTTTAAGATTTTTTTTTAAGTCAGCAGCTGATAGTAACGCACCAGTTGTCAGCCGTCGTGTGCGCGGGAGATCGTTAACCTGGATCAAACCCACTGTAAAAGATTTGATGAAAAGGCGCGATTATCATCACAAGAAAGCTATTGAGCCTCACTGGAGCAGTTACAAAAGGCTACGAAATGCTGTGTCGATGAAACTTTGTAGAGAAAAAGCAAAGTAGTATTCAAAGCAGTTACGTGAAAAGCAAGACTCGCGGGAATTGTGGAAAACTTTAAATGCGCTTTTACCAAACAAAAAACAACTATTTTTAAATCAGGAACAAGGAACGATGAGAATAATTATCGGCCGATCTCATTCCTTCCCAAAGTATCAAAGATCAAAGATCTTAGAGGGTGCTATTCAGGTTCAATTCTTGGCTTTTTTAACTGTACATCCACCGATCAGGTTTGGACAAGAAACACTCCACGGAAACTGCAGACTGAGGTTTATCTCACCGATCTTATTTTGGATCACATGGATAGACAAATAGCTACTGGCGCTGTATTAATTGACTTGAAAAAGCTTTTGACTTAGTAGACCATGAATGTTTACTCTACAAGCTAGAAAACTACGGAGTCAGAGGAAGCACTCTGGATTGGTTCCGGGACTATCTTACGACACGAACACAAAGGGTACATTTTGGAAAGGACTTGTTCTCCAGCCAAGCCATCCAATTTGGTGTTCCGCAGGGCTCAATTCTAGGGCTTCTTCTTTTCGTTTTATACATAAATGACCTGCCTCAGTGCTTAGAAAACTGTTTCATTAATATGTATGCGGATAGCACTGTGGTATACTCTACGAGTCCTTGTACTTTGGTAATAAATAAGGTAGTACAGGATGAGTTAAATCGAGTAGCGCAATGGATGGAAAGTAACAAGCTTATGTTAAATCAGAGTAAGTTGACAAGATCTCACAAAATCGCCTAATTTTTGTGTCCAGCTCACGGGAAAGTTTTAGAAAGGGTAGCCAAATTTAACTATTTGGGTGTTGTATTGGAAGAAACACTTAGTGGGAAAGATCACCGATATGGCCTGGGGTGAGATCTCAGAAGGATGTTGCAAAGAGCTTCAGCGCTTAAAAAACCGTGCGGCTCGAATTATTCTTCAAAGGAAACTTCAAAAGACTCAACGAGCTTAACTGATTAAGGTTAGCCTGTAGAAGGAAACTGCATAAAAGCATTTTAGTGCTTGAATAATTTTCCGAAATATCTTACTCAGCATTTTACAAGGAATAGGGCTTTTCATGATCAGGTGACTCGAAGAAGAAACGACCTGCGACAAGAGAACTTTTAAGTATGAAGGAAAAATCTATTTTAACGTTTATATTAAGAGTGCCCCCTTCCTGGATTAATTTTAAGAGTTTGATGATTAGACATTTTTTTTATTTGTAATTTTTCTCCTCTACAAATCTATTAACATGTTATCATATTTGTGTATTTTAGTCTTTTAAATTTTATTTAATAATAATAATAATAATAATAATAACCTTTATTTTAAGAGTGTGACACCAACTACTTTTGAAAAGTATTCTCCCTAGTGACCCTCTAAAACACCCACCCACCCCACCCCAGGGGAGAACATCCATCACACAGTAATCTCGTGTGTGAGAAATTAACGTCTTCTACCCCAACCCTGCTGGAGACCGGACCTCCATTTATTCGTTCCTATCCGAGAAGACTAGAATATCTGACCATTTCTTGATCTTATAGAAAGGTAACAAATTCTTCACAATTAGTTTAAGACCCTGAGTATTGGTCCGGCCGGGGCTCGAACCCTCGACCTCCCGCACAACAGTCCAGCGCTCTATTCTTTGAGTTAACCGGGAGGCGGTGAGCTCAATTAATTATAATTTTTACTCCAATTGATTATAATTTTTATTCTAATTGATCACAATTTTTACTCCAATTTTAAATTTTTAAATTGTACATATCTTTATTCCCTTAGACCCCTATGGATACCAGCCTCGTTGCTGAATGGGCTACCCTGTTTAAATAAACTCACTTACTTACTTACTTACTTAATAGCGAAGTTTGAAGCAGTTAATGAAATGTGAACTAAATTGTGTCTCACTAGTCACACAGTGCGTATTCTTTCGCGCAAAAGCCAACGTAACTGTACGTCTTATCGTACTGTGCAGCGCATTTTACATTGTTATGACAAACAGATTAACAACAAATAGGGTTTACCTGTACATGTTTTTTCCATTCCCAATAAATCCGCTTTTGCAGGAACAGCTGTAGGAGCCGTCAGTGTTGTGGCAGTCTGCATTAATGTCACAAGGCCGAATGGAAGTACTGCACTCGTCAATATCTGAAGGAAAAATGAAATTAACTTTTGGGTAAATTAACAGGAGAATTTGGAAATATACGATAATAGCAGGATAACGGCAAACAACTAAGATGTGGGGCAGTCTCCTGTTGTGGAAGAGAATTATACCATCAGTTAAGTTTGAAGCAGTCTTGTAAATGTGAACTTAATTGTGTCTTACCTGTTTCACAATGTTCCCCAGTGTATCCTCTCGTGCAAACACACACGTAACTGTTCTTCTCGTACTGTGCAGCGCATTTCCCATGGTTCTGACAAGGCCAACTGATGCATGGAGACTAAAGAAAACATATAGCAATGAGAAATAAACGCGGGTGATGTGGCATAAGCTCGACAGTCAAAAAAAATCTTATTATGAGCCATCTTTCCAAATAAAGTCAGTATCCCTTAGTTGACCTTCCCCGCTAATACCCAAAATCCATATAAGTCTTTCGCTCAAATAACCCCTCTCCTTATTTCTGCAATCAACCCCACTCTATACGCATTCAACTGCGTGTAATTCATATCCTCTTCCTTTCAAAAAAACAGAGTGAACAGTTTCCATTTGCAACTTACTGCGATGCTATAGTGATGGTGACTCTGACTGGGGATTAGCTTGTCTGAGTTGTTGTAGATATCCGATGGAAGCAATTCACACAGAATTTTGCCATTGATATCATAAAATGCAGCCAGGTTAAAAGAGAAACATGAAGGGATATTGACACAAGCAAATCCACATTCGCTGCCTTCAACAACATGGTCCAAACCAATAGTAGTGATGTTGAGGAAGAAAGACTTGTGAAGCTCAAAGTTGGCATAAACCATTTTTTCATGTGTGCCTCGGCTAAGAGGTTTACCTTCAACCAGTACATCAACGACTTTTGTTTCCAGAAACGAAAAAAAGAAATGAAAAAAAGTATTGCAAATTTCCACTCATGCCCAATATATCATCAGAATTCTAAAACACGTGTTAGAAAAACTCTTATTACTAGTACTAGGAAACAACTCCTTGAATTTTTGGGAAGTCTTAATTATAAGACCATTTGAAGTTGTATGATACCATCATCCCCATGTGGCCGAAATCTGATCAGTTCCCTTGCTCTTGAATTAAGCAGTTTTATAGCAAACTGTGAGTAATTTGCCAGACTGTAAAATGGATATGATAAAATCATTAATTCTAAGGGCTTTTTGTATATTTGGCATAACAGATCACATATCAATTGACAACCTGTCGTAAATGTAAATATACCAGGGCTGCAAGTTGTCTATCAGTTCAGACAGCAATAAACAGAGAGTCCACTATTAATGACAACTTTATTATTGATTAGTTAGTGAGAGAGATATATTTTTTTAAAAACTTTTTTTCTAAAGTTTTTCAAGATTTCAAATTAAATAAGTTATATCTAAAAACAAACTAATTTCACTACACCAAAATCTGCTTTTCTCTGTTGTCTTGTAAACTGACAACGTCCAAAATCTGACATGCTTTCGAAAATGAACCAGTCAGTGTTGGCAATTTCCACATAGAAAAGATATTGTTTCGACTCTTCATGATGAGAACTTGTCAGTGACAACAGTTCAGCAAAAGGAATGAAAGAATGAAACAATTTTATCGTCGTGAATAACTTAACTTTATAACTGTTCTTAATTACTCCTCACTTTATTTTTAGTAGAAGTTGATTTCCTTCCTACCTTATGTCCCTTTGTTAGGACGAAACAGTTGTAAAACTTTAAGAACATGCAACTTTTGAAACAGATGAATGAATAATCGAAAGGTTCACCTCATATTCCTCCACCTCTTTTTTCCTTTTCTTTTTTCATCTTTTATTTTACTATTATTAGGTGAAACACTTTCTTTACGATTGCTCTTTCTATAAGGGGATAAAACATATCGTATGGTAGTCCCATGTATTGTGATAAAAAGTTAATGTGTCTTGGTAATAATTTTGAACGGTTTAAACAAGACACAGGCTGGGAATTTTTTTCCTCTACTCCGGAAAGAAGATGATCTTCACTGCATTCTATTCTGGAATAGTTGAAAGAGAATACCGTGGCGATACGAAGAGCCAAAAAAAGAAGAAAAAAAATTAATAGACTTTACGTGAAATGTTTGAATGCTATACCAGCAAAATATTGAGTTTATGATACAACTTAGGAGAGAATGATAATTAAATCACCTTTCTCTGCTACAGCCCAGCCAAGTAACCATTCCACTAAAAACACAGACACAAAACCAAACGGAAGCAGCGACAAAATGGAGCTTTTCCTTTTAAAATACATCACGGTATAAGACTGAAATATCTCTTATGTTGACAGACTATTGGTGCACTGACTGTTTTAGTTAGTTGCACGACTGAACATCGCGGTGTGGGTCCTAACACAACGACCATTAGAAGATCACTTCCCTTGTTCGTTTCTGTAAAGCAGAGCAATTAATATTTAATGCTAATTGGCTTAATTAAGTTCTGTGATTGACAACGCTTCTTGCCCCATGCAACGGCAAACCTAATTACTTAACTATGACGGGCCTTAAGATAAAATCACATTACGCTTATGTGGTAAAGTGATTTACGTGATGGTCCATCTCGCTTAGGATAGATCAGTTATCGATAACAAACCCACTTTCATTATTAATTTTTAAAGATGATTCATCGGCATTGTTGTTTTTTTTTTTTAAAGAAAGATGATTTAGATACACTTAAGAACATCTTTGAGGCAGTCAATTCTCTACTTTCTGTTCTTTCAAATAACCTCTTTTAAATGTTGTTGACGAAGAAACGTTTACATGCAATCGTTACTTTCCAAAATGTTTCTCGTTTTACAGTGAAATTAATGGAATGAGGCAATATTTTCTCCTTAAAACATGAAAAACAAGCCCAGTTATTGGCAGGTTATGATATATAGACGTAGCATTTGTGCGTTTTCTTGTTTACATCTAAAGTTTTAATTGATTAACGATTAACGTAGTAATGGGTATTTGGAAGGGAAAAGTAAGGAATAAAAATAAGGAAATAAGGTGATCAGAGACTTATAATTAGTAGCCTCGAGGAACAGTTGCATATTTTTTTTGCATGAAGTGCGAATGTGTCTTCATAAGACAAACAGATGAGAGGCGGTAATGGACCAGCAGGTATTAATTTAGCAGGTGAAATTTAAACATGGATTGCAGAGTTCACTTTTCTTGTATTCAAAATGCAAGAGTTTCCTTTGACTCAGTTTGAATTTCCTGTCTTGTCCACTTATTTTCGTGGTCTATTGTAAGTCCATAAGCCTTTGCGCGTGGGTACAGTAATTATTCGATTTAGCGCCCCCTTTCAGAAGGTGCCCCTCAGCGATACTACACAAAAAATGTCTAATAAGATATATATATATCGGAGGCAGTATTTTTCTAGATGAATGTGGGGATTTGTCTCTCTTAAATGCTGTTTTATGGCATCATCAAGCATCAAAAAGCTTTAAAGTACTCAACTCAGACGTCAACCATATGGCTTGTAGACGTAAATTTCGTAAATAACTGAGTCCACTTTTTGTTCAGTGTTGGGTGGAATTTCGAAATGTGCAAATTAAGTTAACTGGCTGAACTTGAAGTTCACCGTAACCACAACATATTTTTATATTTCTACAATCTTCTACCCTACTTAAGCTAGTCTGAATAAAAACATCATGAAAGAAGAAATTAGAATTTCGCGCTACGCCGTGATTAAAAGCTTGTATATTTACAGTCATGACCGCAAAGGCAAAGCAGGTGTCAAACGGAAAAACTATTTTCAATGTAAGAAACCGTTAGAAAGAAACACTCATATGACTTGTTCTCACAAAGGATCCATCTAAATATGCGAAGCAAAAATAATACCTCAAACAAGAGTTTTGTGGAAAGACGAGTAACTCAGTTTGTGCCATTTCTGATGATGAGCGCTGTCAAAAACGGGCCCGTTTGAGCGCTGAGGCGATTTTTGCTTGGAAAAATATATGTTACAATATTTCGAAAACCCATGGTGGTTTCAATTTTTTTTTTTTTTTAGACTAGGACAGATTCATGGGCAAATTTTAAAAGAAATCGGTTATTTTTTACCCGAAAAGCATCCGACCGCTTTTAAAGAGACTGCCTAAATAGTAGGTAAACATATGGAGCCAACAGTAAAACTCTATCAACAAAAGTGTGTCCTTGATTTGCAATTTTTATTTCTCAGCTTCGCCATAGTGTCTACGTTTTAGGTCCCTAATGCACCGCAGAGTGAAACTCCACGCCTGCTCATTTAGCACTAATTATTTCTTGGTTACAAGCGGAGGCCCATACCATGAAAAGTATTGCAATGATGTAAGCGCATGTGCGAACTTCTCAAGTAACAACATTTAATCATTGAATTTCATTTAAAGTGTTGAACACCAAAGGAAAAGACTACTTTCTACAAACTATTCGAGACCATGATGCATAGCTGCTGTTCTCACCGTGAAGTAACATGCATTGGTTCATGCCCCACAGGAGAACAAAGCTCTGCGTGGGTCGATCGGCTTGATCGGAAATGATTGCAAGAGCTATTATTAAATGCTATTTGGCTCTTTTAGCATGTGAATCATTCATTTTACAGCGTGATAGTCCATGCTGCTTAGAATGGATCAGTCATCAATAACAACTCACGCTTATTATTTTTAAAGATGATTCTTTGGCATTAAGGTTTTACTTTCCAAGAAAGACGTAGATGCAATTAAAAATATCTTTGAGGCAGTCAGTTCTCGAGTTTCCCTTCTTTCAAATAGCCAGTTTTCGAGGTTGTTGTTAATAAGTAGCCTTGAGAAAAGGTTGTATTTTAATTCTCTCAGTAAACTGCATGAAGTGAGATCGTCTCTTCATTAAGCAAATAAATGAGGAGCAATAATGGACCAGCAGGTATCAATCTAGCAAGTGAAAAGTAAACCTTCATTGCATTGTTAAATTTTTGGCGTTTGAATTGAATGATCATGGGCGTACTTCGAAATAGTTCAAATTTCCTGTTTTGTACACTTATTTTCGTGGTCTAATGTTAGTCCATGAGCCTTTGCGCTTGGGTGCCGTAATGATTCGACTTAGCGCGCGCCCTCCTTCCAATAAGCACCCCCTCTCTAAAAAGCGCTCCCTTTCTATTAAGCGCCCCCTCTCTAATAAGCGCCCCCAGCTTTGAATATAGCGTTTACTATTTGTATAGAATATAGCGTTTACTATTTGTTATATATATATATATATATATATATATATATATATATATATATTTTTTTTTTTATCAATAAGCGCCTCTATTCTAATAGGCATCTCTATTTAGAATGCACCCTCGTTTTGATAAGCGTCCCTATACCATAAGCGCCCCCTATTCCAATAAACGCTCTTATTCTGTTTCAGGCATAACACTGTACAGAGTAGATGTGCACTGAGATCAGCCGTGGTCCATCTTCCATTAGGTGGTCTGGGAAAGTCTTATCACAAAAACAGTGGTCTTGGTCTCAGTTTCTAAACCATTATGTCAGTACACAGTTCCTTCAAATAAAAGATACCATCTTAACATGTTGCGACGATTGCTTGGCTATAGTCGTTTAAGCAAGGAATGATCCAGGGGTGAAACAAGTTCGTTCAGTTTCCAATCTTTTCTATCCTTTCAAATAAGACTCGAAGTTTGTTTCACATTCTGCTGTCTCTCAAAATAGAAACTTACATTTTTAAGCAACCTCAGTTCCAGTAAGCACCCTCCCTTGAGGAAACCCAAGAGTAAACAAGCGCCCTGGAAATAAAAAAATCGAATCATTACGGTACTCTAGTAGTTTTGCGTAGCAGAAATACAATTTTCAGTCGAAAAGAAAGAATTTTTGGAAGTATGAGCCGTTTTCATGTCCATTTTAGGAAACTCTATTTCGGATCTCGAGAATTTCTTCTCGATGAAGATCCTACTAATTGAACTATAATGCATTTATAATACATTCAAAAAACCGTCCAGAAAGGAACGAAATTAATATATCTATTGTGGAAGAAGAAAAGCCCCGAGTACTGCGTACTGCAAGAGAATATATATATATATATATATATATATATATATATATATATAGTGGGAGGAAAAAGACAAGTAAACTACAAGTTCATCCCTACAAGCCTGTTTCGTGGTCGCCCACTCATCAGGGGATTTAATGAGAAGCCTGATGAGTGGGCGACCACGAAACAGGCTTGTAGGGATGAACTTGCAGTTTACTTGTCTTTTTCCTCCCACAATATATACTTCGCTCTACTTCTATGTATTGAGCACTGTTCTACGAAAATCAAGTCACACTTTATATATATATATATATATATATATATATATATATATATATATATATATATATATATATAACTAACTGCAGACAGTACTGTTTCGGCCTTCTGGGCCTCATCAGTGCAGTGCTAATGCTAGGATGGGGGAGAACCGAGACGGTCACCCCAAACGACCCAACCTTTGTGATATCGTCTAATTAGACGTTTTGTTGTGTAGTATCCCTGAGTATTTTTACGAGGTGTGCCGTATTATGACGAGCCCGTAGGGCCACAGGCAGCCCAAGCTTACTACTAGAAAAGCGGACGTGACTCTTACAGTGTTGCGCAACGTTTTATATTTATAAAGGTTTGTATGGAATGTTATCGCTTTGCCTTAAAAGGAAGAAGAAATGTCTTGTTTTGAAATAAAATGGACTTACCTTATTGCTTTGCTGTTTTCTTTGTTGATTACCAGCGTCTCAGGCCTTTTTGTGGCACTTTCGGTGAGTTAGCGATATTTTGGTTTTCAACTGCCAAAACAAAGCCTTTATTTTAGCAGTTGAACACCAAAATATCGCTAACTCGCCGAAAACGCTTCAAAATAGCCTGAGACGTTTCTGGCGTATGATGGACACATCGTAAAGGATAATCATTAATTCTTTTTCTAGCTTGTAATGAATTGTGCAATGGTCTCGCCTTTCTTCAGTTTTTCTTGGCGTCAGCAGTAAAAAAAAATAACCGTGAAAATTTCTCTGGTGACGACAATGGAAAGATTAACCATTATCCGTAAACAGGCCAAAATTTTAATGTAAGCCGTTGAATAAAGAAAGGAAGGGAGGCACTTTTCGCTTTCACTATCTAATGAAATTTGAAAAAGTGTTCTTTTTTTTTAACATTAATGCGCTTGAATAAATTTTGCGGATCGATGTTTGATTTAAACACTTTTCACACTATAAAAGAGTAGGCTTCCGAAAGCAAAAAGGATATTGGCCTCTTGGAAGAGTTCTGCTGGTGAGCCAGATACTGGTTTTTAGCTGGTGCACAACAATATTTGTATGTTTTTTACACCGTAGATTTTCTGTGACTTTATCTTCTCACTCTTCGTTAAATAACTCTTTGAAAGGCTTACACCTGAAGCCAAAAGCTCTCGACCTGAAATTATTATTAATCAGGTTGCGCAAGCCTATTTATAAAGATGAAATTACCTATAAAAGTAAGCAAAACTCGCAGAGAGGAAATAGTCATAGCTTAGCTAACAAACTGACTCTATGTAGTGCGCTAGATTAAGAACAAATAGGGTTTACCTTGGAATGGTTTTCCATTCCCAATGAATCCGCTTTTGCAGAAACAGCTGTAGGAGCCATAAGTATTCTGGCAGTTTTCATTAACGTCACAGGGCTGGATGGAAGTGTTGTAGAGCGTTTTCAAGGATTGATATTTCCAGTATTTTTAGGTTTACCTTTTGTTTTATTAATTCTCGCCTTTTCTCCCCTACGTGCTATTTTGATGAATCTATAGTTTTGATCATTTACTTTTAGTGTGTGCTTGAACTTGGCTCAGTTCTCACCGTGCTGGACATTTTAATCGCTTGTTATGGTTGGTAATTAGTTTGCTAGGTTGTCATGTTTGGGTTGGTAGAACTGACCTTGTGTTTTACCCACACTGAATATCCTGTTTTGGAAATTCCCACGGTCAGCTAACCCAAACATGTTTGTGATTTTTGTATTTAATACTGGGGCACTCCTTGCTGAAAGTAGTAGAAATAAACAGTGGAGAAAGAGAGAAAATTAGCTGTAGTAGAAGCAGCAGTATAGGAGAATAAAGAAGAAAATTACAGAGTCTCAGTACCTCTTGTTAATTCGCCAAGCGAGTGGTAAAACCCCCACAACAGAAGCATTGCACTCGTCAAAATCTGAGGGAAAAAGGAAATTAACTTTTAGGTAAGTTAACAGGAGGATTCGGAAATATACGATAACAAGTGGAAAGCTGTAAACAACTAAGCTCTGAGTCATTGTCTGGTCGTGGAAAAGAATCACACCGTTAGTCAACTGTCTTACCAGTTTCACAATGTTCCCCAGTGTATCCATTCGCGCAAGCGCACACGTAACTATTCTTCTCGTACTGTGCAGCGCATTTCCCATTTGTTCTGACAAGGCCAACTGATACATGGAAGCTAAAGAAAACATACAGGAATGGGGAAGAAACGAGGAAGATGTGGCATTCGCTCGACAATCATAGTAAATATGATTATGAGTCGTCTTTACAAATGGAGTCAGTACCTCTAAGTTAACCTTCCCCGCTAATACCGAAAATAATTTTTAAGTCTCAAATAACTCCTCTCCTTATTTCTACAATCAACCCCACTCTGTATTTACAACTTACTGCGATGCTATAGTGAAGGTGAATCTGATAAGGGATGAGCTTGTCTGAGTAGTTGTAGATATCCGATGAAAGCAATTCGCACAGAACTTTACTATTGATATCATGAAATACGTCCAGGTTAAAAGAGAAACATGACGGAATATTGACACAAGCAAATCCACAGTCACTGTCATCCGGAACATAATCCTGACCAATATGGGTGACGTTGAGGTTGGAAGACTTGTGAAGATCAAAGTTGGCATAAGCCATTCCTTCATCTGTGCCTC
Source organism: Stylophora pistillata (assembly GCF_964205215.1). NCBI lineage: Eukaryota > Metazoa > Cnidaria > Anthozoa > Scleractinia > Pocilloporidae > Stylophora > Stylophora pistillata. The sequence continues at coordinate 48,895,076 of NC_142520.1, read as the reverse complement.
GGCTGAGAGCTTTACCTTGTTCATCGACGACTTTTGTTTCTAGAAATGAAAAATGGAATGAACAGAAAAATTATTCCAAAGTAGTTTGCTCATGCCCAATATCTCATCAGAATTCTTAAACACTTTATGTACAATAAGAAGTACGTGTTAGAAAAACTGTTATTACTAGTACATGGAAACAACTCCCTGAAAGTTTGTGAAGTCTAAAGAGCATTTTCAGTCGGAGTTGTATGTTGCTATATTTCACCATGCAACCGAGATCTGATCAGTTCCCTTGCTCCTGAATTAAGCAAGAGTGTTAAACGGTATACAATTCTAGGGGCTTCTTGTATATTTGGCTCAACAGATCACATATCAATTGATAACCTGTTGTAAATGTTTATACACCTTGACTGTAATTTGTCTATCATTTTACTTAGCATATAAAGAAAGGCCACTCTTGACGACAACTTTGAATTATTGATTAGATAATTTGTTCTAGGAACACATAGCTCTCTTAGGGGCGGTACCTTGGGTACGCCTTTTCTTCCCCCAATTCTCTGTTAATAATAATAATAATAATAATAATAATAATAATAATAATAATAATAATAATAGTGACAGTAATAATAATAAATGATTTCTTATTGAACGCTATTTACAATGACAGATCAACAGCGCTTTACAATTAATGTCTCTGAATATTAACCCACCCATCCCACCCTAGGGGAGGACATCCATCACACAGTAATTTCGTGCGTGGGAAATTAATGTCTCCTACCCCAACCCTGCAGGAGACGGGTCCTCCATTCACTCGTCCCTACCCGAGAAGACTAGAATATTTAATCATTTCTTGATGTTATAGAAAGGTAGCACATTCTTCTCAATTATTTTAAGACCTTGAGTGTTGGTCCGGCCGGGGCTCGAACCCTCGACCTCCCACACAACAGTCCAGCGCTCTATCTATTGAGGGAGGCGGCTGTTTATTTTATTGAATAAAGGCTGATAGTTTCGAAGGAAACTGTTTGGGGCTGCGTCGGTGGGAGTCAGGAGTAACGAAATAATTTGGATATATCAACAAAGTTGAAATGGTAAATTAGCCACCGTAATGATTACAAAAGCTGACGTTTCGAGCGTTAGCCCTTCGCTCCGACGAAGGGCTAACTCTCGAAACGTCAGCTTTTGTAATCATTACGGTGGCTAATTTACCATTTCAACTTTGTTGATATATCCAAATTATTTTGTTTATTTTATTGTTAGGTAACAATCTTTAAAGACAGTTTTCTGTTTAGTTCTCTTTCTTAGTAAAATTCTAATTCTTTTAATTGGCTTGCTATAATTTTTATATCGTCGATATTGGTTCGTTTTGCCTGACCTTGGCTGAAGATTAAGAAATGGAGCAAAGAAAATGATATGTCAAGTATAAATATCTCGAAGGTTAGTAAGTGTCACACTCAGTATGCGGGATCTGTTTCACGTAACTTGAAGTTACTCGTTCGCTAGCTAAGTGAAAAACTATAACGATGCGTGAGGATTGACAGCTTAGTCAGTATCACCTTAATCGTTCCTTCTTCTAAAAAGGGGTGAACTACCTCTTGGTTGGATTCGCATTATTGTTGGTAACGATTTTGAACACTTGCCCAAGACATACAGGCTAGAATTTTTCTCTCGTACTCCTGTGCCCTCGGAAAAAAAAACCCTCCTTGCACTCGAAGAGAGTGCCATAGGGATTCGAGTTCATGGATGGATTCAGTATGACATTTCCGAAAAATGCACCGAAAATAAACTTCATCTGATTGCTTTGAATTCTGAACCAAGAAAAATATTGAGTTCTTGATATAACCAATAAGATAATAACAATGGCATCACCTTCGTCTGCAACAGCCCAGCAATGAAACCACCCTACCAAAAGAACAGACCCAAAACTGAAGGGAAGTACCGTGAAATAGAGGCCTTGCTTTTTAACATACATCGGTTACGACTAAAATATCATTGGCTGTGAGATGCAGCGACAGACCTTATGCTTTGACTTAGTTACAGGATTGGACGTCAAGATTGTGCACCCTAATTTAACGACCATGAGAAGACCACTGCCCTCATTTGTTTCTGCAACCCAAAGCATCGATATTTAAAGGAAATTGGCATAATAATTTTTTTACTGCGCGCCTTAGGATAGCTGGGCTATCAGTAATAAAGTCACGTTCATGATGAAACAGGAAGTTCATGATGAAACAGGAAGGAGATGATACACGCAGCCCACGTAGCGTTTGTGCGTTCTCAATTTGTTTAACTTGAATAACTTAACAGAACTTGCCTCATTTCTTTGTAACTCGAGATGATGAAAATCAATTTTATCTACGTCTTAGTTAATTAACTTAAATGCACGCAAGTTACCTTGAAGGCCGCTATAAATGACTTTAAGGTATCACAGAAGGAAAATCAGCTTTTTTATTCAAACTGTAATATCGTGAAAATCATGCGCGCTTTCCTTGTAAAATTAACAGTCTTAAAGCTTAATAAACACTAATTTCGGATATTTAGTTTCATATCTAATTTTTGTTATTGAACAGAATGGGAGCTTATTTCTTTTACGCCGAGATATTTTACAACATAAGTTTGTTTGAAGACGCATTTTAACAAAAACGTTTCGTTCTTATCGGAACGAGATCTACACATATTGCATTGAAAAAACGTGTCTATATTTTTTTTTTTCAACATCTCGTTATTTTTTAATCGGGAAGTTGGTATTTATTGTTCTGCAGGTGTTTGTTTGTTGATGTTTGGTTACAACGCGTTCCTAAGTCACACCTGCGAAGGCTGTTATCCAATCACATTAAAGCAACCATTTGACACTATTTTCCTGTTGGCGCTGATGCTGCAAGAAAGTAAAGAGCGGATACAGTTGTGGCAAATTAGGTCGAGCAGATTATGTGTGACACGCGTGAATATGAAGCGATTTGTGCCGGTAAGAAAGAGGTCAGGCAGAGGAGAGAGAGAGCTACGAACACTGGAAACGCAAAACAGCTTTCCAACTTTCGAAGTGCAATGCTACGCGAATAATGATGGACTGTCGGCGATATTATTCGTGAACTAGCGCCCACGGAAACTTTGATTGAAATAGGCTTCGGCCACTGAATCTCTCTCTTTAACAGGAACCCCTTTTCACTATCGGTGAACAATGTTTCCGCTCCGCTGCAAACTGTAAAAAAATTTTCCTTTTTCCGGAGCGGCAAAAGTGACTTGTCGCTTCTGGAGATGATAAATCCTTGAAAGCAACACTTGGATGACAAAAACAACCATTATATATCTAGTACATGATACTGGGATGGCTGAAGTTAATTTTCAAGAATGAACAGAGAATTATACCCCACCAACAGCTTGGTTTCCTGTGGAGACGAAGGGGAGTCAGTCGTCTTTAACAGAGTTTGAGGAAGGCGCCATAGAAAATTGACTACCAATGAGCGGGATCATTAGAATACTACAGAGCCTTAGGGGAATCGGGTAAGTTTCATCGTGACACAAACAAAATCCTCCCAACCCCCCCCCCCCCCACCCTCTTCCCCTTAACTCTAATTCTCCACCCCTTTTTTAGCGATAATAAAACGACCGGTGCCTTAGTTCTAGTTCCAGGATTTCTTCTGGTTTGCGGGACCATAAGATGTCCAATCAATCAGTGGCTTCTATTTTCCTATCATCTCTGTTGACAAGTTGGTAGAAAACTCGAGCTAGATACTTTAGACTTTATTTGATTTTTTTAAAACTGTTTAATAATTATGCACCAATGATTTCAGTTAATAATTTCTTGATGACTCTTATCAGTTGAATTGACTTCTTTGTCTTACATGGTCTTTTTTTGCATTGGTTTTTATTCATTTATGAAAACATTAATTTAGTCATTTAGTTGTTCTCTTTACGCTTATCCAATATAATATGTAGTGCTCGGTATAGCTTCAGCAATTTCTTGACGTAAATTGATTAAAACATTTAACTTACCTTGCATATCTTATTTCTGACATACCTAATGGATGCAATCATTAATGGATGCTGCACATTTACTGGAAAAGATGTGTTGTGAGTCTGATTTAAAACTATTTTATCAAACGTGATTTTATCGAAAAGTTCTTATGGCATTAAAATTGTTGTCGGTGAAGATCTTAAGATGTTCAAAGATTGTAGCGTTGCGGCTGGGGTGATGGTCAAGTTATTTTATCTTTTCTAAGAGAAGAAAAAGATACGCTATTACTGACCATTTTAAAATGTTCATCTAACTTGCACCACAATGTGACATTAAATGGATAATATTATCTTCTACAAATTAAGCTTTTTTTTCAAAAAAAGAACTGATTATTTCTAACGGATCCATAAGTTCAATGAATAGGACTGGGATGGAGCGCTGTAGGTCCTAGCATCATAACCAAAGTCGTATTCAGTGTCAACGCCACCGTCTTCAACAAAGGAGGCAGGACCAGTTTCTGTGATTCCAATCCCATGATCTGCACGTGCACAGTTACTTCCTCCTCCACCAATCATCATCACTGATCCATCACCATTACTCCAGCGACACCAAAAGCCGATGTTGTTGGCTCTTTGGATGTTTCCATTGCACTCACTTAAAAAGTAATGGCATCGACGGTTGTCTGCTTAACTGGCTCAGACATTTTCTGGTTGGTCGCAAACAGCGTGTAGTTATCAGGGGATCTTGTTCTGATTGGTCGTATGTAACCTCCGGCACTCCACAGGGGACCATCCTTGGGCCTTTATTGTTTTTGCTGTATATTAATGACATAACAGAATGTGTATCGTCCTCAATCAAATTATATGCAGACGATACGAAGATCTATAGAGAGATAATTGACCCGATCACAGATTGTCAGCGTCTTCAGGAAGATCTTACCAATATTGGCGAATGGGCTTGTAAATGGCAATTACGTTTTAACGCGGATAAATGTCAATCTATGCGAATTACACATTCACGTGATAAGTCAGTGACCAATTATTTCTTTGGACAGCCCTTGAAAGACGTAGATAAATTTAAAGATCTCGGTGTTATAATAACTAAGGACCTCTCATGGAGTAACCACATTGGTATAACTGTGAACAAAGCGAATAAAGTCCTAGGTTCTATTAAACGCTCGATAGTCACCGCTAATGCAAATATTTTTTCTATGCTCTACAAATCTCTTGTATGGCCAATTTTGGAATATGTGGTACCTGTCTGGTGTCCTTACCTCGTCAAGGACATCCATGCTCTTGAGAATGTACAGCGAAGAGCTTCAAGACTTGCTTTAAATCAACGCAAAGGAGACATGTCCTACGAAGACCGATGCAAATTGCTAAAATGGCCTACTCTTTCTGACCGTAGAACTTATCTATCTTTAATTGAGTGTTATAAAATTGTTTTTGGTTTTTACCATTTAGATTTTGGAACCTTTTTTGATTTTGCCACAACTAGATGTACGAGAGCAAATCATCAGTACAAACTTTACGTCAAACCAGCAAGACTTAATTGTTATAAACATTCGTTCTTCATTAGGATTGTTAAATTATGGAATGAATTACCAAGAAACATAGTGGAAGCTGATAATCTTCAGCATTTTAAATCTCAGCTTAAATTGTATTTAAATATTTAATTATAACTAAGTATTTTATTTTCATTTAGACTTATTTTTTAGGGAGTTTTCACATAGGGATAACCTCTTAACTTCCTTTTCTGGAAGCATATTTTCCATTTCCTCTTAGTGTATACATAGTCTGCTTCTGGAATAAATAAAGTATGTATGTATGTATGTATGTATGTATGTATGTATGTATGTATGTATGTACTGTCCACCATATTGAACCGAGCAACTTCCCTGACACTGATTACTGGCCCAGAATTTACCATTTCTAAAGTCTCCATAACTTGTGATTTTGGATCGAAATGTCTGTCCACCCAAACAGTTACCTGTGGTCTGTCACAGAGGAGTGTGACTGGGGTCGTCACTGCGCGTGATCTTTATTTCTTTGCCACTGACCGACCAAAAGGCTGTTGAGATCATATCGTTGTTCACGGAAGGGTTGTTTGTCGCTCCCATAGCAGCTTTCTGGTCATACCACCAGTTACCATCGTCACGCATCCAATTCTTGCCATCTTTGTTTGAGAATCGAGCGATAGGAGTCCAGCCTTCAAAGAAAGTACATTTTTCATCTTTTCTGTTTTCGATAACAATATGTAGACAGTTTAGTGTTAAGATAGTTATTTATCCTTTTTTCTAGCTTGTAACAGATTCTGCAGTAGTCTCGCCTTTCTTCTGTTTTTGTTGGCGTCAGCAGTAAAAAATAATAACAACCGTAACAGTTTTTTCTGGTGACCATAGTAGGGAGGTATTACTCATTGCCGTAAAAAGGCCAAAATTTTTAACTGTAAGCCGTAGAGAAAAAACTCGAACTCAATTCAGCTCTTTACAGGATATTATCACCCCAACGTTACAGAAAAGGTTTCTTGAGCGCAAAAGAAATTGGCCTCGTGGCCAAGAACTGCTAGTGAAGAAGACATTGGTTTTCAGCCGTTGCAAAAAAATATTCCTGTGTGTCTTAAACCGTACATTTTCGTCATTTTATCCTCTCGGTCTTTGTTAACGAAAAAAAAAAAAAAGAGGAGAAAAACTTTAAAAGTCTTATACAAGAATTTTGAAAATAAGAATTTTCTTATTGATGCATCTTCTTGTTTCTTTAAGAGTGCCTTTAGCATTGAAATAACCAGTCTATTTCTAAATATTTGCACTTAAAAGCTTTTGGGATGAAAGTGGTCCCATCTTATAATTAGGGTATGGCCGCATCAATAAAAGAACATTTCTCATCTCTTCTGATTTTGATAATACTACATGGACGCTACGACTTTCTGGATGGGCATTTCGTAATGGATAGTTCTAATTTTTTTCCTAGATTGAAAAGAATTGTGTTATGGTCTCGCCTTATGTTTTTTTCGGGGAAATTTGAGCGAGCAGAATGGGATGTTATTCCCGCATAGGAAAATATCAATCCAACATTCCACTGCCGTTTTTTAATCAGCTTATGCATCGGATAACGTGCAGAAGGCGTCTTCAATATTAGATGCCACGGTAAGGGGTCAGCAAGGAGAAAAAATTGGCGTTGTTTATTGCTTTCGCTTTCAGCTGCCTCGGAGAATATTTGAAGCTTTGAACCCCTTTTGCCAAATTGGTGGACGAGAAATTTTGATCGTCATGGGATCAAACGGTGGAATTAAAGTCGTATTTAACAATATGACTATGGGTCCAATTAATCCTCGTTGCCAGTGTAATCACTCGCAATAATAGTTTTCTTCCGATCGTTTTATCTTTAATGGCTGCCTATCCTTTTTACACAGCATCACAACACGACGGCATATGCTCGCTCTACGAATTTTACCCTTAGGTCGAAATGCATGCTTTGCATACCATAGCATTTTGTGAACCATTGACTAATACAATTTCCTCTCATCTGCGTATTCAACCCCTCTCCTGTGGGATAAAAAATATCTACAAAAAAATTCGAGTGCACCTCACCTCACCGAAATTTGCGCGTGTGATAAAACAAACAAAACAAAAGAAACAAACAGATCTGTTGAAGCGAATTACTAGGTTTAATTCTTGAAATCTTGTTTGAAATTAACAAAGATCCTTGTAGCGACAGTGGGAGACTGTTACGCATCTGAGCGATTGAATATTTACATTCTCTCATGCTAGATTATGATCACAGAAAGCTTGAATCTTGCGTCTTCATCGGCTGAATTGTGTAACTTAGCACAGCTTTCAACACGAATCAAATGTAAAATATTCTTGCATAACCTTTTTTTCAATTGTCAGAGGAAGAGCATGCACGGAGGTGATAACATACCCACCATCAGATACATTGTTGAAACGGCGGAATCATCAAGAGCGCAATAATTTTAACGGGTATCTATTTGCCTCCTTAAAAGCCACTTTTCTCGCATTTGATACTGAGTGGGGACAGCATACTGATGAACTTTCAGATCATGACTTAGGAGGATTCGCTTTCAATTTCCACAATGACGAAATTTTTTCAAAAGCCGTTGTTATTTCATTTTTCTCCAGAGAATGAAATAGTTCTGTCTTGTTCTTAGATGTGCCAGCCAGCTGGATTTTGCTTAAGGAGCGGTAATTTACATGGTCGGCTCATTAAGCACTCATAATACTTTGGCCTGTTCTGAAAGTTTCATATAAAAAGAAAGCAATCTTACTAATTATTTGACAATCATCTCCAGTCCAAGGATGTATGCAGGAACATAAAAATGTTTGGTTCTTCTCATGAAACAAACAAGAACCGCCATTGCGACAGCCTGACATGAGTCATCCCTAAAAAATAACAAAGATGTATGTTCAATTAACAGGCATATTTACCATATTGAGTGGAAATCTTCCTATTCAGCTGCTGTCATTTTGTGTATATGTTGTGGTTCAATTTACTCCTTGCTTTAAATTTTATTTTCTATTGTTTCAACCCTATTATCATAAATTGCCATAACCAAAAACAGTGGAAAATAATATTTAAACCAAGGATAACACTGAACCACAACAAATATTTGTAAAGTAAACAGAACTGAACGACTCGCAAAAATCTCAAACTGATATACATGAAAGCGCGAAGCTCCTTTACAGTTGAAAATAAAAAAAAAAATTTTCTTTCTGCAAGTGCTGAAAAATGATATATATAAATATATATATATATATATATAAATATATATATATAGATATAAATATATATATATAGATATAATATATATATATATATATATATATATATATATATATATATATATATATATAATATTCAAACCAAGGATAACACTGAACCACAACATATATTTGTAAAGTAAACAGAACTGAACGACTCGCAAAAATCTCAAACTAATATACATATAATATATATATATATATATATATAGCTCTTTGGCATACAAAGCTTTGCTTTCATGTCCAAATTGAGCACTCTAACTAGGATGAGTCATTGCTCTGCAATTGCGCATGCTCGCTAGTGTACTCTAGTTTGAGCACTCTGGCATGGCTTAGACGATACCACAAAGGTTGGATCGTTTGGGGTGACCATATTGGTTCTCCTCCATCCTAGCATTAGCACTGCACTGATGAGGCCCAGAAGGCCGAAACAGTACTGTCTGCAGTTAGTTATATATATATATATATATATATATATATATATATATATATATATATATATATATATATATATATATATATATATATATATATATACCTTGAGTACCATAGAGAAAGTAAAACCTTCTTTATCATAAAACTGAGCATTTCCGTCGAGGATCCCATGCTTGTTGAGTTCACAAGTTCCTTTATCGTCCCTTTCAGTTGGTTCTTCGAAGTTTGTTGTGGTACACCAGGAGTTTCTGAGGCAAGAAAGGCTGCATGATATTTGATCGGGAGATTGAAATCGTTTGACAGCATGGCCTGCAAGTCGCTTGTTCTCCTGGGTGGTGAATAACGCTGAACGAGAAAGCGTCGAGTCTTCTTTTGCGAAAATAATGGCCATTCCTTGAAAGAAGAGAAGGAAGAAACTTTCCTTGATCGCCATCTCTAAACATACTCGGTACGAACACAGTGAGATGATAGACGTAAGTTTTATTGGCATTGAAACAGAGCAATACGATTGGCTAGTTCTTATCGAGGTTGGATAAGGGAAAGGCTTCATGGTAATTTCATAGACGAATATTTGTTAATTTTCCGCCTAAACCTATGAAATGGTCCAATTCTGTGTTGCTGATATAACACAAACAGGCGAAACGTAAAATTGAGCTAGATTTATTTTTAACCAAGTCAAGTTTATTACCGTGAGATGTTTGAGGGAACTGACACAGTTGAAACATGTGATGAATTTTCTCGTCCTTGTTGTCTTTGTAAAGTTCTTTGGTTCTCAGTTACTGTTTTAGTCTCAGGTGATATGGTCACCTCTGGCAATGAGGCACTTTTTCCAGCTTCTCCTTTCTGTCCTGTCATTCCACGGGGGCCAGAAGCGCCTGTAAGTTGAAAATTTGAAAAAAACAAAAGAAAAAACACAAAATAAATAAATCAAAACTCAATTGCTGTTTTTCTCTTTTTGATGAATGCGAAACAAAAATAATCTTAACTGATAGAGAAATCGGCTCGATTACCCTTTTCGTCTTTTTTGCCTCTCTCCTCCCAGTCCTTTATCTTCCCTGATGCCTTGCTTGCCGTGTCTTCCAGGTAAGCCCGTTATACCTTGCTCACCTCTCTTTCCCTTCGGTCCCTGCGCTCCTCGCCTTCCTCGGGGACCTCGGCTCCCTTTCTTACCAGGAGGACCTGGGACGTAGACTTTAAATACGTTGATACTGAGGACGAATACCACTACATTTCATTAAAAAAATGAGATACTGCCACTGTTCACTTTCAATCATTTCAAATATTAAGTGATAAATTGTTTAGATTGGGAGCAAGAGATCGTCTTGCATTCTTTTTTTTATGGGGTTAATCCAAGAATTAAGGAAAACAAGGAAAATAAGAGCTTGTTTTTTTGGGGGTTGCCGTAAACGTTATTCTCAAACTCTTTAAACATGTAGGTTCAAAAAGTGTAAGTCGGAGTTTCTTATGGATGCAAAAAAATTGCGGATGGTACTTGTTTATCCTTTTCCACTGTCGGGCAAAGATTCATGAAAAAGAAATAATTTCTAAGTTGTTGATTTTTATTCTCTTGATATGGCAACTAGAGCGCAAAATGCTCATATATGTTTGTTTTTAACAATCAGCAAAAATTATTAATTTTTAGCAATTAAAGTACAGTAAAACAATCCCTTCCTGCAAAAAAGCGAAGCTAATCCGCCGAGGCGGGAGGTAAACCAACATTTGCAAAAATTCTTGAACAATAAGTTTGACCGACCAGAGAGGCTTGGAGAGCATATCTATACATGAACAACGAAAAACAGTACTATAACTTATAGATAAGCGAATTTGGTATCAAAACATGCGGCTAGAATAAAATTCCACACACACAGAAAAAAAAAAACAACAACAACAACAGCATAAGTAGCTAAAATATTATAATTTTCTCATTTTATCAATTGAAGTATGGACGTCAACATAATCATTATCTCTCATCAAAATGTTCAGCCACTACATGTCTATGCAATACCAGTACTCTTTTGATTCATCAAGTTAGGTAAAGAACGAAGACAGATAGGAATACTATTCCAGATCCTCACACCCAGTCTCGAAAAAGAAATTTTCATGTGTGCTGTTCTCGAATGTCTAAGATTGGCAGCCGCTGAGGACTTTGTATAATAGTGGTGTTTTCCTGACAAATAACTAAATAACTTTGAAATGTTAGAAGGTGTTAGATTATTGACGAGATGATACATAAACCAACAGATTGTTTTGACATTGATAAGATGAAGAGGAAGAATGTTTGACATGTTAAACAAATGTATAGCATGAAAACTAAAGAGGAAGAGGATTCAGGAATTTAAGGGAGAGGATGTGGTGAGGAGCGGTATTTTGCAAATGAACGGATATGATAATTTGTGCGTCATTTAAGGGGGAAGTCTGGATATGTGAAAAAGAGACTCTCTGCAATCCCCGTATCAATGGCCGTTCCCTGAAATGCTTAAAGCCGAAGAGGAAATATTTACTCAATTTCATTTTATAATAGTGACATGTCCTCTCCGCTGAAACGTCATGTTTTAATTAATGGTTCTGCTTTTTAATCATTCCGTCAATCCTTTATTTAAACACGTGACACCTAGGAGTACAGAAGTTCTCGTTAAACGTTTTTTCAAAATCTTCTCTTCTACCGTGGCAAATTTATATTACTTTAAATACGGGTGCAAATTTTTTATATCTACATTTCATCTGTTTTGCGGTCTTATGCGTCTGGTATAAGATTATGATCACACTGTACAGCAAATACTGACCTATTCATCTCGCCAAAATAATGCAAGAGGCTTCCTTGTTGACTAAAGCCTTCGAGACCTTAATCAAATCAAAAGTTGAAGTTCAAACATTTGGAGCTCGATCACGAATAAACGCCAGGTCTGAGGGCGGCTTAGTCATTTTAGTCATTTTAAATTCTGTCTTGCAGGGAAGAGGCCCGTAAATATGTTCTTCAGTTAAGACTAGCTATAAATATTTTCCTTTTGATCAAATTAAACAGTTTTTTGCCTTCCTGTGGACGTTTTGGTCTTATCTCCAACGTTTTAATTTTCTTTATTCGTTACAGCGTGCAACTTCATGCAACTTTCAACGGCTGAAATGCAAAGTTCGTTCATCTCCGTTTTACTGTTTATTATTTCCATCCTTAAGAACAGCGCAAAAATGAGTAGAATTGAAATGAAAGAAAGAACCGAGGAGCCTCTGCGAAAAGCATCGCTTGAGCATTTTGCGGAAGGTTTCCTGGTAGGGTCCATCCGCGTAGCTTCTAGGAAATTCGAGGGAACAGCTTTCCTCAACAAACTCAACTGCTGCGAGATACGAATTGTATACTTGAGCTGAAGGTTCAGGCTTCCTGTGTAACTGATATCCTAGAGAACACGTCCAGGTCAGTTGTAAAGTAAACCGTTATTGATTTTTCTGTCATCGCGTCACAGGGGTAAGAGTTCAGAAGCCTGACCTAATGCCAGAATAAATCCGGGTTTAAGAATGTGTGGGGTCTGGAAAGTGATAATTGTAATTTAAGGTCAGTTTGGAATAAATTTTGCTTTTCTGATGACGTCAATTTGACGAGCAACTTCTGGCCTGCGCTAATCTCGCACACTGTTTCCCCCCCTCCATTTTATGTCGAATTAGTGCTGTTCATAATTGGAATATGGTGTTCTCGCGCAACTGATAAAAATTAAAAAAAAAATCAAAGACCAAAAGAAATGAGAAAAACTAGTGCTGTATGTTGGAAGTTCTCAGTGTTGTAAGTCAAAGTGACGCACGTTTTCAAAAACATCTTTCCACTTCATCATTCCTACAACAGATTGGTATTGTATTCCTTTGAAAGATCACCACGGCCGTCCATCATACCATACTTGCGGCCACTGTTACCAAAATTTTTAGTTCAAAGATCGTCAATGATATATACGATTTCGATATTATTCAGTCACAAAACGTTCAGAAACCGGGAAATCCTCAACTGTTTGGTATTTTTCTCGACGAAAGAAAATCGTGTTCGGATATCCCCCCTCCCCCAAGAGGGGGGAACTTGGGTATCCTAGGTTTGTGCCACTTGCCTCTCATAAACCCCTACCCTATTATATTTTGTTCTTTGGCCACTTACAAACCCCATCTTATTCACTTTAGGAAAATCTAACAACTTTTAAATTACGAATCTTACAATTTTCAAACCCCTAATTACCCGGAATTTCCTTACCCCTGATGTGCGATCCATTCTAGTAACTATTGAAAATGCACCTTCATTTTGGCCAATCCAGTAATGAAAATGCGACGCCATCCAGCAGTACATCACCACAGGTATATTATTGGAAAATGCCCCCCTCCCTCACTCCTTCGTTTCCGTTCCCTTATTGATGAAGTCCACTCTCAAGTACAGCGCAACACGCAGAATTGAAATAAATGAAAAATTCGATGAGCTCTTTCAAAAAACGTCGTCCTTACATTTTGTGTGAACTTTCTTTGAAGTAGCCCTCCCTTTTTCCTCCCCATCTCTTTTCCGGCGAGAAGAAATGACCGGTCCCATAGTTATCGCTTCCAGGCCTCTTTCTGGTTTATGGGACCATAGGGTGTCTAATCAATTGGTGGCTTCTATTTCCTATTATCTCGGTTGACAAGTTGGCAGAAAATTCGAGTATAATCGTTTGACTTTATTCGATTTTTTTTAAAGCGTTCAGTGATTATACACTAAGAGATATTAATCTCTTGATGACTCTCGTGAGTTAACTTCTTTGTCTTATGCGGGCCTTTTTTTGCATTGGTTATCATTTATTTATTAATGACAACATCAATTTGGTCATCTAACTATTCTATTTATGCTCATCCAATCAAACATGTAGTGCTCGATAATTCACTGATTAAAAAAATAATATATCTTGCATATTTTATTTCTGATAATACTAAAGAATCACCAATGGATACTTTACATCTCCTTGAAGAGATGAGTTATGAGTCCGACTTAAAAAACATTCTATATTGAATATGATTTTCTCGAAAAGTTCTCTATGGCATTTAAATTGTTGTCGGTGAAGATCTCAAGATGTAAAACTATTATAGCGTTGCGACTGGGATGATGGTCAAGTTATGTTATCTTGCTGTGGGAGGAAAAAGATGCGCTATTACTGACCATTCTAAAATGTTCATCTAACCTGTATCACTATGTGACATTAAATGAATGATATTATGCTCTTCATAGTTCTTCAGTTTCAAACTAAGTTTGAAAAATAAAGGCCTGAATATTTTTAACGGATCCATAAGTTCAACGAGTAGTTCTGGGATGGAGCGATAGATGTGGAAGCATCATAACCAAAGTCATAGACCGTCTATTTACTCGGGTTTCAGAGGGAAAGCCCGAGTCTTAAAATGCAAGCCGTTCTTGGTCGCCAACAGGGGGGGGGGGGGGGGGGGTCATGATCCCAAGCGTTCCTTTCTTAAACCGTGGAAACTGGGGATAAGAGTGTGACAACTCGTATTAGCATGTGCTCGCAATAGCCCATTTCCGAATTACCCTTGGCCTCATTTTCAAAACGAGTCCTGGTGCTCATCCTTTCATATGATAATAAATTAAACTCATTTTCACAACAATGGTTGAGCACCAGGCCTAGTTTTTGAAAAAGACGCCAAGGGTAATTCGGAAATGGGCTATTCGTAAACAACATAATTTATAGCACGCTGTGTCTTGTCAAGACCGCGTTGCTAAGATTCCTGTCTTATACGCTTATCACACATGCAAACGCACACGCCGTTCGTAGTAGGCCCATGCTAAATACTGTCGAATGTTTTTGGAATGGGCCGGTCCACAAACTTCATAACTTGAAAGCTAGCCAAATGTGCCAAGGTCATCTCACAAGATAACAAATGGGCCACTGTATGTGAGTTCAAACTACGAAAATAGTGGCAAAACTGTGACGGCCGATTTACAATGAACTACGATGTTGAGACGGACACCTAACTTGTTGAAAAAATCAATAATGTTTCGTGAACACAACTTCGTAGTGGCGCTAACAGCGAATTGGATAAGGATACTGACAGTAGCAACTTGAGTTATAATATTAATTATATAAGCTTAGCTCTTCCCTTAGATATCCTATTCCTGTTATTGGTTTTCATAGGGTTCAATACTTGTAAAGTACGATTTGGTGTTTCGTACACAATGACAATTATTATTGCACAAGCGATCGCGTTGGTTTGCTCTTCGCATAGAGTTGTAATGCACATGAACATAATGATGTTACAGTGTCAATAAAAGTACAAAAATTCAGATCTCGTCATGCAAATTATGTATGTTATAATTGTACTCGTGTTTCGTGTGAGTGCCATAACTACGAACGAAGCCCGAGTGAACGTTCCACGAGCGTCTAGTCTTAAGAGCAAATCAACGCAAAAGTCAAACATTGCATGGCAAAGTTAAAAAAAATAAAATTCGGTGTCCTTTTTTATACAATTAATCTTTAGAAAGTTTACAATTGCTGTGTATTTTTTTCCTTCAATAAAGTATTTTTTTTCTGAAAAACGAAAAAGTTTTGTCTTTAGTCCCGGGATCAATTTGGCCACACCGAACAGGTTTAAAATATTACCAACACTCAGGGTCTTAAAATAATTAAGAAGAATTTGCTACCTTTCTATAAATCGATCAAGAAATGGTTAGATATTCTAGTCTTCTTGGATAGGGACAAATAAATGGAGGTCCCGTCTCCTGCATCTATTAATTAGGTAATTTGGTTAGGCAGGGGACGATAAAGAACCCACTTCACGAGATTACTGTGATGCGGTATGGCCTGGTTACTGGGAATTTGGGGGAGGGGGCAAATGTTATATTCGCCTTTATTTGATTATAAACTGCCTAGCAGTCTGGTAAAGTCCCCCGTACAGTGTTGTAAAGCGCCATGAGTTTAAGATATGAGTTATTATTATTATTATTATTATTATTATTATTATTATTATTATTATGATCATTATCATTATTATTATTATTATTATTATTATTATTATTTATCACTATTTATTATTATTAAATAGGCCAGGATTCACTCGACTCGCGTATCAAGACAACTGCGCCAGAAAAAGCTATTATAGTTCCAAGTTGTAATAACAATAATAAGCTTCATTAAGATGTGAAATCAATAGCAGTTTCCTACAAAGTAAGGACGCCTAAACTAAACTAATCTAATATACATAGAACACACAAAATATGCAATCCTGCCCCGTATAGTTGACCCTATATATATGTACTACCCTACCCTGTGTAATTAAAATTACGTAAAAGATTAGAAATACAATACTGATAATATGAAATATTAAGATTTACATCAAATACAGTTTTTGCAATTGTCGGAGGAGATTAAGATTACGAATGACAATATTAGAGTTGATGATCTTTCATAATATGTAGAGTTTCCTTCGGGGGAAATGAATTTAGGATTTTTAAAATTTTTTGAAAAATCGTGATGAAAGACAAAATCACGCCATGCTGTGTACATGTGACCATCTCCCCTACGAGCAGTGCAGAGGCCCTTCGATCTTGCTAGACTAATCTAGGAAGATCGAAGGGCCTCTGCTCGCAGGGTAGTGACCATCGAGACTTTGATGCAATAATAATTGACACGACTCCGATGCATGTAGGAAAGTAAATATCATAACCTTAACTCAAATATTATATTCGCTCCGACGAAGGGCTAACGCTCGAAACGTCAGCTTTTGTAATCGTTACGGTGGGCAATTTACCATTTCAACTTTGTTGATATATCCAAATTGTTTCGTTACTCTCACCGACACAGCCCCGAAACTATCAGCCTTTATTATTATATTCTCGGCTGTTCGTATGAGCCCAAACTTTTTCTGTTAATTTTCTCTATTCTGCGGTCTCCGTATGCTTGACATCTACACCGTCGCTTTATGTCGCGGCTCGATCAGAACGGCTGCTCCTGAAAACGTCTAATTATAAGCTTTTCAATTTGTGTTCCTTGTGCGCTTGATACGACATGTTGGTGTTCTCTGCTACAAAATTGATTAAAATAACTGATCGAGCCGACTCTTTAAAGCTTATGTTCAGAGTTTTCTATCGTCGATCATGTTCATCATCTATCTGTTGTTTGACAGACTGTATGCAGTTTTTTTCGTTAGAATTTATTTAAAAATTAGCATAGAGGCTGAACAAGCTTGCGTGACCGTTTGTTCATGGGGTGGGGAGAAAGGAAGCGTGTGGTCTCTTTCTATAATTCGTTACTTTGAGGTATTTTACCGAGAATTGATCTTTTTCGTTACTTATTTTGGAAGAATCGAGCACCTCAATTTTGTGTAATTAAATTAGCCTCATTGGGAGTGTATGTTTATTTCTCACGTGAACTAAATAAAGATTCTATCTTAAAGAAAGACCATGTTCCTGCTCTTAGGGAAATGATGTAAGTTTTTTTCTCTCTTGGAAGTATAGTAGGCAGTCCATGTTCATGAATTTATCCGTTTTATACTGTCGCGATATGCAAATCATGTAAGGTAGTTTTGTCAATTAAAACCATCGAGACCTCTTTCCTATTTTGAACTGATTTGATTGATAACGTCGGAACAATGATCGTCAAAAACAAAAACAAAAAAGAGACATCTGGCAAAAAGACTCAATCTTGGCCATTTGGAGTACCTCATGATCCACCCTATGTAGCAATCACTGTTACAAACTCTTGCTCAGCTTGATATGCAAATATTGTGTTGCTTTGGAAGCGAGACGTAATTTGCATATAGTCTCACAACGGATTCACTGTAAACTACATGGGAACACCTGCTTGAACAAGTTGACTTTGTTGTCAGCCCCTGAGGGGTTTCCTTCCGAATTTTCAGGAAAAATTGTATTAACAGTAGCCTATCTTTAAAACAGGGAACGGGGAATATGAGAATAGGGAATGGGGAATGGGGAATGGGGAATGGAAAATCTTTAAAACGAGGAATCTTTAAAAGCGGGGAACCTTTAAAACGGGAAATCTTTAAAACGGGGAATCTTGAAAAGCAGGAATCTTTAAAATGAGGAATCTTTAGAAGCGTGAAATGAAATCGACCAAGCGAACGGTGATCCGTGGAAAAGTTGATGTTTTTTTTCAATTTTAAGCAAGTGAATCCATCAAAATTCCTGATTGTTGACACAAGTAAACCTACGCTATAATGGAGGGACACTCAGCACATGTTTTCAACTCTTAACATGATTAAATCAATAAAATAATTCCAGCATTAGAATCTTTATTTTGATCAACAAGTTTACTTGTGGCAATTCCCCATCTAATTAACAAAGCGTAGTGAATTGATAAATTTTTCGGTGTTTGGGGAATGGGGAATGGAGAATGGGGAAGGGGCAATGGGAAATCTTTAAAATAGGAATCTTTAAAATGTTGAATCTTTAAAATTGGGAATCTCTAAAATGAGGAATTTTTAAAAGAGGGAATCTTTAAAACAGGGAATCTTTAAAAGCGGGAATCTTTAAAATTAGGACTCCTTATAAGCGGGAATCTTTAAAACAGTGAATCTTTAAAGCGGGAATCTTTGAAATGGAGAACCTTTAAAAGCGGGAGTTGTTATAGGCGGCAAACTTTAAAATGTGGAATCTTTCAAAGCGAGAATCTTTAAAATGAGTAATCTTTTGAAGCGTGAAATGAAATCGACCAAATAAATGAACGGTCTGTTGTTGTTGTTGTTGTTTTTTTTTTTTTCAATTTCATGCCAGTGAATCCATCAAAATTCGTGACTGTTTACTCTGGTAAAGAAAGCTACGCTACTATGGAAATCCCGCCTTAAGGTTGAAGTTTGCTTTAATCGAAAGCTTTATTGCTAGTTGAGTCGATATCGTTAAAAGTACTGCAGACCAGGGGACGGTGAAATGGGTGGGAATACATGATGGTATTTATAATATTCACGTGAATATAACAGTGCATGGGCTGAGTGACATTGAACAGTTTGGGGGAATGTACAGTTAAAATATCCCTCATGTCTTATGGTAGTGTTCTGATCCTTTTTGTTCCTGATTTCAATTGGTTTGACTTTATCGTCAATTGTGTAACCGGAATTTTCATACGTTACCCTTCACCCAAAAAATTATGGGAAAAAATATGTACACTCAGTATAAAGAGAAGTACCACAACCTATTAAAAAGCCAGATTCTCCCTAAGCTGCTCCAGATGGCAGGAAAACTGCGAGGAAAATATATAGACATTCAGCGATATCGTGACCGGTATACTGGTCAGCTACAAAATGTGTATTCTCATCTTCGCATTGCCTGAATGGGCGCGAGATATCCCAATTTTACAGGAAGTTTCCTTTCGATTCCAATGGAATTTGTAGTACGTTTCCGTGTGGAACACGTTAACAGGCTTATTTCGGAGTTTGAGTGGGCCCCATAATTCTCCTGCTCTCTTTCAAGGGAATGTTTAAACTCAAAACTGGACGAGTTTGTGTTCAATTCAAATCTGTTTTCAAATTTGTGTTCAAGTTATAAGCCTAAGTCACAATATGGTTGGGTGGAGAAAACCGGAGCCGGGTAAAATAAAAAGAAAATAAGTTTTGAAGTTTTACGTGCAAATGTTTCAAACTTGTTGATGCCTAGTTTGGTGACGTTTCTTAATTTTACACTTGGAGTAACCGATTTCATGTTGTTCCAAACCATACTAAGGTTAATTAATTACCGTTGAGTTGATGTTGGCATACTTTTAAATTCGTTTGTTTCAGTTCCGTATAAGAACCTTTGCAAGTACATTTTTTAGCATGGTATTAAGTGCGCACGTGTTGAAAATAAAAGTATTAAAGATAGTTGATAATTTTATGTTTAAGATTTATAAAGCAAACTTCAAATCATGAATAAAGTAGATTTCTATATCTGTTGCTTGATGAATATTTCGACAGAGCATTTAACTCTTCAAAAGACCTATATCATTTACCCCTTTCTAAAGATTCCTGCTCTTAAAGGCTCTCCATTTGAAAGATTCCCCATATCAAAGACTTGCCCGTTTTAGATTCTCCCCTTTAAAGGTAAACCATTTTTAAGATTCCCGCTTTTAAAGATTCCCGCTTTTTAAGATTCCCGCTTTTAAAGATTCCCGCTTTTAAATATTCCCGCTTTTAAAGATTCCCGCTTTTAAAGATTCCCGCTTTTAAAGATTCCCGCTTTTAAAGATTCCCGCTTTTAAAGATCCCCGCTTTTAAAGATTTTCGCTTTTAAAGATTCCCGCTTTTAAAGATTCCCGCTTTTAAAGATTCCCCATTTGAAAGATTCCCGCTTTTAAAGATTCCCCATTTTAAAGATTTCCCATTTTAAACATTTCCCATTTCCATTCCCCATTCCTCATTCCCTCTTTCCCTATTCCCTATTTTAAAGATAGCCATATACTAGCTCCTTCTAGCACGCTTCAAATTTCGAAACTTTATACTCATTTAAGTCTCCAAAAAGTTTTTAAAACATTTCTTGGCTGCTTTATATGTAGTCTGACATGAAACGTTCACCATAAAAGGACAGCGACTTCAGTTCGACCATCAACAAGCAAGATATTTAATATAAAACTACTAGTTATTTGGCGAAAAACTACCAGCAAGTGTGTTAAAAGCTCAGGCTGCCGCCGGCAGCCGGGTATTATTTGAACCTGTGGATAATACCGAAAAACGATGTAATCAGAGTATTCAATCCTAATTACTTACAGGGCTGATGGCTGACTTACCGTTCATGCTAATAAAAAAAAAAAAAAAAAAGTAATAATAATCGAGTGCCACTGCCACCCACCGGAAAAAAAATAAAATGTTCGTTTTTAAGGACTCCCGCTTTTAAAGATTCCCTCTGTATGGGGAGTCTTAAAAAAAGATTCCCGCTTTTAAAGATTTCTCGTGTGTTAAGATTCCCGCTTTTAAAGATTCCTCTTTTTAAAGGTTCCCGGTTTTAAAGATTCCTCTTTTTAAAGATTCATGCTTTTAAA
The DNA here is from genome assembly GCF_964205215.1 of Stylophora pistillata. Taxonomy (NCBI): domain Eukaryota; kingdom Metazoa; phylum Cnidaria; class Anthozoa; order Scleractinia; family Pocilloporidae; genus Stylophora; species Stylophora pistillata. The sequence goes on along the minus strand of NC_142520.1, from coordinate 48,873,970 downwards.
GGTTTCCCTTTTGAAAAATTTCTGCTTCTAGACATCTCCCGATTTCTGAGATTCCCGCTTTTAAAGATTCCCCGTTTGAAAGACTCCTGCTTTTAGATATTTCCCGTTTTAAAGATTCCCGCTTTTAAAGACTTCTCGTTTGAAAGATTCCTGCTTTTATATATTTCCCTTTTTAAAGATTCCCGCTTTTAAAGATCCTCCATTTTAAAGATTCCCGTTTGTAAAGATTTTCTGTTTTAAAGATTCCCGCTTCTAAAGATTCTCTATTTTAAAGATTTCTCATTTCCCATTCCCCATTCCTCATTCTCCGTTCCTTATTTTAAAGATAGCTATTAACAGAAAAATATTACAAATGTGAAAAGTGAGCTACGAAGAATTCGTCGAAAACTAAGCCGTTTTTGATGATGGCTGCAGCGGCGGGCTACTGTGGTCATAATAAACCTCACGAATGAAACTAAATAAACGGTAAAATGAAGCACTTTGAAAACTCGAGATTATCATATGTAAGTTGAAGTCAGTATATCTGCATTGTTCTTTACGCTTTTTAGTTGCCAGGATTTCTAAAACAAAAACAATTTTGGTTTTGTAATGGTCACACATACATAACGTGGCGCGACTTTATGTATTTCGTTGAAGATTTTTAACAAATTCTTAAAAATCCCACATCTATTTCCCCAAAGTAAACTTTACATATTTTGAAAGATCGTTAACTCGGGTATTGTCATTCTTAATCTAACGAAATTCTAAACAAAGGCACACGCTCAGAATTATCGTTATTTCTCGTCTACCGTTTTACGAAGCACGGGAGAACCAGAACTTCTTTACTTCTCTTGAATACTCAAATAGATCTAATGTTTATGAAATTATGGTGTTTAGACCATGACAAGTTATACAACAAACTGGATCTATGACAGCTTATTCTAGCGCAAATTTCCAAATTTTGAAATACCAGCAAATTTCCCCTTGACAACTACTTCTGTTATCGTTTCTGCTAATCCGATGAGGTTTCTTGCGTGACAGACATACGTTTCGTCGCTGTTGTTTACAACAGGGTTAAATTCGAGGCAGCCTTGTTCATGAAAAGCCAGTGATGTACCAGCAGAGTACACGTGACGAGTGCGAGACCATTCGACACTGGGACGAGGAAAGCCCTCAGCCTCACAACAGGGACTTAATACGGAGCCTTCATCTACGATAACGAAAGGTGGTCGTTTCTTGACAAATGTCGGTGGTTCTGATGGAAGAATAAAATCGTTACAAAAATCGACATATGATTAATAACATCGTGTGATCAACAGCAGACATCAGAACAACTTCGGTATCAAGTAGAGAAAAAAAAAATTAGCTTTGATAATAGCAATGACAAACAACTCAAACCTATCATAGTCTTTCAATTATAACTTTATCATGTACACATAACCTCCCCCAAAGTGATCGGCATCAAAGGGGTTAAATTGCTATCTAAACACACTCAAGGTCACCAGCTGCCTATGGAAAGAGAAATATGCGTATTTGATTGAAAAATTACTGTTACCGCTAGTGTGAAAAAAATAATATCCTAAAAAGACGGAAAAGTTGGCGACTTATATCGTTACCTTTTACTTGTAAAGTGCTGAAAGCCTCCAGACTCCCGAGACCTGTGTTAGCTGAACACATGTATGACCCAATATGTAACCTTTGTACGCTGTTTATTCGGAGCATACCATCTTTTACAGTAGCATCAGACAGATTACCTCCAAGCTTACGCCACGTGATCTTGAGGGTAGTCTGCCCTTGTGCCCAACAGAAAAAAATTGCTGTCTCGTTCACAAAGACAGGATGCACACTGATCTTCAGGGGAACGACGCATTCTCCTTCTGGTCCCTGAATAACAACCAATCATCGGCTACCTTTGTTCCCTTTAGAGCCAGTGGATCCTTTTTGTCCTTTACGACCCTTCGGTCCAGTCTCTCCTTTTAACCCGATTGCTCCAGTGGACCCTGTATCGCCTTTTCACCTTTTACTCCTTGAGGTCCCACAGGTCCTCTTTTGCCACCTGCGCCTGGAGCCCCGATAGGCCCCAATCGGCCTGGTGGTCCTTCCTTTCCAGGGACCCCTTTCTCTCATTTATATCCAGGATACCCAAGGGCTTCTGGCAGCCTCAGAGGTCCTGCCTGGCATATACTGTCAGAGGATTTACAAACTTCACTAAACTTGTTATTTATTTCTTGGCGGACTTGTTGTAAAGTTATTGTTCTTGCAGTTGGACTCAGAGCAATATTTCTTTTCTTTCTTTTGTAATGATCCATTGTATGTTTTGTCTTAACACCTTCAAAATCTGTTTATCAAATAGGCGTTTAAAAAAAAGGTTAAGGTACGTATGATGCACGATCCTCGCAGTAGATAGCGCTACTTAAGCAATAGCGAAAATCAGACCTGAAAAAAATCAGGCCTGGACGGGATTCGAACCACTGACCTCTGCGATACTAGTGCAGCGCTCTACCAATTGAGCTAGCAAGCCAACTGGGAGCAGGCTGTTAACGCTCTGCTCCCAGTTGGCTTGTTAGCTCAATTGGTAGAGCGCTGCACTAGTACCGCAGAGGTCAGTGGTTCGAATCCCGTACAGGCCTGACTTTTTTTTTTTTTTTTTTTTTTTTTTCTTTTTTTTCAGGTCTGATTTTCGCTATTGCTTAAATAGCGCTATCTACTGCGAGGATCGTGCATCATACGTATCTAATACCGCAGTTCAAAATATATGAACTTCATATATTTCATTGTAACCAAAAGGTTAAGGGTTTAAAATAGTAAAAAAAAAAAAAAAAAAAAAAAAAAAAAAAAAAAAAAAAAAAAAAAGAAAAAAAGGGGAAAAAGAAAACAAAACATATTCATCCATGCTGGAGCTTGTCATATTTTGTAAAAACAATTTAATTCTGCATTGGAAATAATTGAATTTCAGATGTGAACACACTATTTGGTGAGTCTAGCGTAAGTGTCTCAAAAAGCAATCCTTAGTCGCCGCCCCCCCCCCCCCCCCGGGGGGGGGAGGGGGGTCGGAGGATATTGTGGGGATCACGTGGTTCTCAGTGGAAACAAAAGCAGGGAGCAGTGATCGCTAACAGAGTAGAAAGAGGGTACTATAAAGAATTGTCAGCCAATAAGGGGGATAATTACAACACTTAAGAGCCCGATAAATTGTATTGTGACACAACCAGACTCCTCTGACCCTTTACCCCCTTCAAGACGACAAACAATCGAGAGATTTAGCACCGCATTTACGTAAAACGGCAAACGTCAGCTTGTCCTTTTACTTATCATGTATAATAGCATGGACCTTGCTGCTTTAGCTTAGCATGTGCTCACGCCATGGTGGATTGAGGGCGCGTCTGTATGACTAACAAAGAATGTTTTTGGTGCCCTTTTTCCGGTATTAAACTTCAGTCTACTCCGTGAGAGAAAAACGGAAGAAAACCTTACGTTCACGACAAACGCGTTAAATAACTCGTTACATCACTTGTCACATAACTCGTCAGGTATACAGGTTGAAGTTATGATCCCAGTGTATAGCAAATACAGACCTACTCATCCAGGCAAAATAATGAAGCTTCTCGGATAACTACACTATGATCTACATAATTCCACAGCCAGCAAAAATTTTGGAGCAAAGTAAATAGTTTTATGATTACTTGTAAACGTTTTCGGCTTCTCCTCGACGTTTTCATCTGCCTTATTCGGCATCTTCATGCGACTTTCAACAGCCAAAATTCGCACTTCGTTCATTTCCATTTGCTTGTTGATCGTCTCCATTCTGAAAAACAGCGCGGGGGGTGTGGGGGGTGGGTTTGGTAAATTTTTTTGTGACACAACCAACATCTACCGAAGCCCCCTCTCCCTCCCCTTTCCAGTGATAAGAAATGACCAGTGCCAAAGTTATTAGTTCCAGGCCTCCTTCTTGTTTATATCTGACATCACTACACAATAATTGATTAATACTTCACATTTCCTTGAAAAGATTGATGAGTTGTAAGTCTGACTTAAATTTATTCTGCTGAATTTCGTTTTGGCATAAAAATTCCCTAAGAAAATGCATTACTTTGCGAGGGAATTCCGCATTAAGCTGCACGCGAAAATCGATATCGCACGTATTGCGTAATTGAATAAAAACAAGAATAAAACAGGGAAGCGACCAAAAAAAAAAAAAAAAAAGAAAAGAAAACAGCGTTAGTTATAGTTGTTATGTAGACGAAGATGTGAAACAATATGACTTAGCCTCGTTTCCAACTCGCCGATTCCACGCTTAACACTTCTCCTCTTTAACAAATCAGATTCAATTCAATGATTCGATTTTAAAGGCAATTAATTTGGTCTCCAGTGAAAATCTAAAGATATTTAAGGATCTTAGCGTTGTAGCTGGCGTGATGGCAAACTTATTTTATCTTTGATATGAGAGGGGAAAGGTTCTTTATTACAGACAATTTTAAATGAAATGCTCATTTAACTTGAATCACAAGTCAACCTCCACAAAGTTCTTTAGTACTAAACTAAGTTTGAAAAAAAAAAGGCCTGATTATTTTTAACGGATCCATAAATTCAATGAGTAGGACTGGGATTGATTCTTCGTTGTGACAGCATCATAACCAAAGTCATATTCAGTCTGACTGGATCCGTGGTCAACAAAAGAGGCAGCACCAGTTTCTGTAATTCCAATCCCATGATCAGCACGCTTACAGCTTTTTCCTCCTCCACCAATCATCATCACCGATCCATCACCATTACCCCAGTCACACCAGAAGCCGATCTTGTCAGCACTTTGGATTTTTCCACTGCACTCAGCCTGTTGAAACCCGTCTGTTGACTTGTACTGTCCACCATATTGAACCGTACAGTTTCCAAGACACTGATCACTGGCCCAAACTGTGCCATTTCTAAAGTCACCATAACTTGTGATTTTGGATCGAAATGTTTGTCCACCCAAACAGTTACCTATGGTCTGTAACAGAGGAGTGTGACTGGGGTCGTCACTGCGCGTGATCTTTATTTCTTTGCCGCTGACCGACCAAAAGGTTGTTGAGATCATATCGTTGTTCACTGAAGGGTCGTTTGTCGCTCCAATAGCAGTTTTCTGGTCATACCACCAGTTACCATCATCACGCATCCAATTATTACCATCGCTGTTTGAGAATCGAGCGATAAGAGTCCAGCCTTCAAAGAAAGTACATCTCTCAACTTTTCTGTCACGATTTTTGATAAAAATATATAGACAGGTTAGTGTTAGGATAGGTATTATTTTTACAGCTTGTAAAAAAATGTGCAGTGGTCTCTCCTTTCTTTTGTTTTTGTTTTTGTTTTTATTTTTTTTTTCTTGGCGCCAGCACTAAAATAATAATAATAATAATAATAATAATAATAATAATAATAATAACAATAATAATAATGATAAGGAAAGGAGTACAGCAGTGTTAGGTAGAATGCAGAAGTCTTTAGTCAGCAGTTCACTCAAGATTGCAAGATCTTTGAAAGTCATGAGTTGAAGACTTCATCTTAGCCATGTGTTATTTTGTTGAGTTTTTAAGACATTAGGGACTAGCCACAAGGTTTTTTTTTTTTTTTTTAGAAGTTTCTTTTTTTTTTTTAACATTTTGTATTAGTTTTTCTTTTTTTGGGGGAGTACATAAAATTATGTAAATCTAAACATGTTAGCTGGCCACGTCCTAGAAGCCCAGCTTTAGTGCATATAGGTTCTGGCATCTAGACGTTTTAACTGCCACATAATAATAACTGTAACAGTTTTTCTTGTGACCATAGTGGGGAGGTATTACCCATTGCCGTAAAACGGCCAAATTTTTAACCGTAAGCCGTGGAGAAAAAACTCGAACTCAATTCAGCTCTTTACAGGATATTATCGTCCCAACGTTGAAGTAAAAGTTTCGTAGCCGAAAAAGAAATTGGCCTCTTGGCCAAGCACTGCTAGTGAAGCAGACATTACTTTTTAGCTGTTGCAAAACAATATTCCTGCGTCTCATAAACCGTAAATTTTTGTTATTTTATCCTCTCGCTCCTTGTTAAAAAAAAAAAAAAAAGAAAAACTTTGAAAGCCTGCAACGAGAATTTTCGAAGGTAAGAATTTTTTTTCTGGCCCCATTTTCTAATTTCCTCAAGAGCGCCTTTATTACTGAAATAACCACTTTTCTAATCGCTCTAGATCTATTTCCAGCGATTTCCGTTTCTAAATCTTTGTACTTTAAAGCTTTTTGGATGAAAAGTATTCCCTTATGAGGGTATAGCCATGTAAATAAAAGAACATTTCTCGTCTTTTCTGTTTTTAAGAATACTATATGGACAGCTTAATCTTATTCTACGACTTTCTGTATGGGCATATCGGGAAGGATAGTTTTCCTAGATTGTAACGAATTGTGAGATGGTCTCGCCTTCCTTCTATTTTTCTTGGCGAAGTTTGAGCCTACAGAATAGGCTGTTATCCCGCGGAAGGAAAAGTTCATTCAACATTTCGCGGCTTGTTTTTTTTTTTTTTTTTTTTTTTTAAATGAGCTTATGCATCGGATAACGCACAGAAGGCACTTGAATACTAAATGCCGCGGTAAAAGGTCAGCAAGGAGAAATAATTGGCGTTGTTGGTCGCTTTTGCTCCCAGCTGCGTCGGAGAATATGTTAAAGCTTTTAAAACAATTTTTCCATTGGTGAGGTAGAGAATTTAGATTGTCATGGGATCAAACGGCGGAATTAAATCGGTACTTGTCAATACGACCATGGGTTCAATTATAATTCTCCTTGCTAGCATAGTAACATGTAATAATAGTTTTCTTCCGATCGGTTTCATTTTTAATGGCTGCTCATCCCTTTTACATAACATCTGTTCAAACGACTTACTAAGTTTAATTCTTAAAATCTTGATTCGAAATTAACAAATATCCCTGTACCAACAATAGAAGGCTCCAACGTATTGAAACGACCGAATGTTTACATTCTCTCATGCCAAATTATGATCACAGACGGTTCGAGTCTTAGCTTGCGTCTTTATACATCGGGCGAATTGTGTACGTTTGCACACTTTTCAATTCAAATCAAGTAAAAAGTATCCTTGCAAATACCTTCTTTTCAATTATCAGAGGAAGGGTATGCACAGGGGCGTTAACGTACTCACCATCAAATACACTGGTGAAGCGGCGGAATCATCAAGCGGACAACTGGTTATTAACGGGTACCTGCTCGCTTAATTAAAAGCCACTTTTCTCGCATTTCATACTGAGTGGCGACGGCATACTAATGAACTTTCAGATCATGACTTACGAAGAACAAAATAGACTGTATTTAGACACGATTCTACTTTCAATTCCTGCTTTGAAATTTTTGAAATATCGTTGTTATCTCATCTTTCCCCAAAGAATGAAAGAGTTCTGTCTTATTATTAAATGTGCCAGCCAGCTGGATTTTGCTTCAAGAATGGCTAGTTGAATGTTCGGCTCCGTTGAGCGCACTTATCAGTTTGAACTGATCGGAATATTTTATCAAGAAAATGCAGTCTTACCAATTGTTCCACAGTCATCTCCAGTCCAAGGATGTTCGCAAGAACATGAAAATGTTCTGTTCTTTTCGCGAAACAAACAAGAACCGCCATTACGACAGCCTTTCATGAGACATCCCTAAAATAACAGACATGTATTGTCGTTTAACAGGCATATTTAACCAAATAGAGTATAACTCTTCCTGTTTAGCTGTGTTTGCTTTGCATGTACTTGTAACCAGACAGAACTAAGGGATAAGGGGTAAACGCTCAATATAATAACTCTCGGAAATCTAACTAGTATGCATGAAAGTGCCAAGCTCCTTTACAATTGAAATATAACAACTTTTCTTCTATTTGTACGTGTTAAAAAAAAAAAAAAAAAAAAAAGACCTGTAAACAGAGGAAAATTCAACAAGAAAACTATACCTTGAGCATCATAGAGAAAGTGAAGCCTTTTTTATCATAAAACTGGGCACTTCTGCCCAGGATTCCATGCTTGTTTAGTTCACAAGTTCCTTTATCGTCCTTTCCGAATGGTTCTTCGAAGTTTGTTGAAGTACACCAGGAGTTTCTGAGGCATGAAAGACTGCATGATATTTGAGTGGGAGATCGAAACTGTTTGACAGCATGACCACCAAGGCGCTTGTTCTCCTTAGTGGTGAATAACGCTGAACGAGAATAAGTCGAGTCTTCTTGAGCAAAAAGGATGGCGATTCCTTGAAATAGGAAGAGGAAGAAACTTTCCATGACCGCCATTTCTAAAACATATCATTAACTGAGTGAGATCGTTGACGCAGGTGTCAGTATTATTGGAAGTTGAAAAAGTACAACACCATTGGCCAATTCCTAATCATCGACGTTAAAGAAATTTAAAGAGAGAGGCCACGTGCGGTAATCTAATAAATAAATAAATGCTAGCTTTCTGTGTAAGTGGAATCGACGTATCCTGTGTGACCGAGATCTTAAAGAACAAGTCCAGGCGAGATCTAAAGTGAACTACAATTAACTGATTTTTCTGCCATCGAGTCAGGAGAGTAAGAAAACCAACAGCCCGATCATTTTCCCCTGAGTGAATCCTGCTATTTTGAACAATTTGACGAGAAACTTCTCGCCCGTCCTGATCTCGCTCGCTAATCTAGCTTCCCGTGTCCCTTTTATATCAAACTTGCACAGTTCAATGTGAAATAAAGGGTCTCGCACGACTGATAGAAAGGAAAAAGAGATAATAAAGCCTAAAATTTGAAAAATATGTTATGATATCATCTTGGCTCGGGACTTTTCTAAACTCTCAAGTCTTCGAATTACAGTTGATTTATTCCCATCGCAGACCGTGCATAAAAATACGTAAAACTAAGAAAAGTTACGGGTTCAACTAAGAATTTTTTTTTTTTATTTTGGCTGGTGTAGCTTTCGTTCCTTGAATTTTTCCACAAACATTTAAATTTACCAGCTGATTTAATTTTAGGGATAAGGTTGATCCAAAAAATACACAATGGTTTTTGAATGGCTTAATTTGATAGGAGAAGAGAGGAAGTGAATCTCGGATGAAAAAACAAAAACTACTCCAATTCTTAACCACGCTAAGAGAAAGTAACTTACAGTCTCATTAATTTCTCTGACCATACTGATTTTTCGAGAAATTAGAGTCTGCTTAGGGCTCGGACTTTTCACGGCATTCAAATTGGTCAACTTGGGATTCGATAGTTTGTAACCAAGTTTGAGTATGACAGCGATCTTCGCAGTAATGAACACTAAAAATAAGCAATAGTTAAAATAAGGCCTGTACGGGATTTGGGCCCCTGACGTCTGTTCATTATTGCGAAGATCGCTTTCATATTCACTTTTTCTTAATCGCAGCTTACGTATATGATTTTCACAAATTCACAAACGTTGACATGTCAAGTTTATCACTTGAGATGTTCGTGGGAAAATATCCCGTTCTAACATGTGATGGATTTCAGTGTACTGTGTTGCAAAAAATCAGGATAGTAACATGGTAATTAGCTTATGACTAAACATCAGAACAGAAAAAGCGAATGGTGTAAGTTCCAGACTCTTAGTCTTGTAAGTCGAGGAGACATGCTTTCGTAAAACATATTTTTTAATCAATTATCCCTTTAATAAACTGGTATTGTGTCCTTCAGAAAGATCACCACAAGATGTTCGTGGCCACTGTTGGTAAAATGTTAATTTAAAGGATGGCTTTGACTTGTCTGTGCCTGCGTAGCGGCCCTAGAGGGAGGGGGGAAGGGGGTGAGGAACCAAGCGGAGAGAGGCTTCGAGAGAGGAAAGGAAGGGCCTGCCAGCGATCCCGTGGACTCCTCGAAACTCCCACCGATTAATTATGCATATCGTGTTTCGAATGTCAATCAACAACTGTCAAATCCAATCACGAAGGGCTATTTTAACACGAACGCCAGTGAAGCTTGGAGAGTACTTAAAATAGCAGAGCCCTGACCCATGCAAGCTGTCAAAACACTGCTGCTGCACGTGGGTGAAAATTTCGGACGACAAGGAAAATTTCAAAGAAAAACCTAAGAGAGATAAAAAGCCTAATATAGATATTCCGTCAATTTTCCGCTTTTGTGGAGATAACTTAAGATTCAAGTTAGGAACTGGGTTAAAAAAAAACTTTATCAATATCGTTAAAGCAAGTCAGAGAGAAGAATTCCAATATGTTATCGCGGACCGCCTTCGAGATCTTGGATCAGTACTTGGCAAAACAGCGAAATCTCTCCCAAATTGTTTCCCTTACCCGAGCCCGAAAAGTGAACACTTTTTGCAAGTTTTATGAACTCTTGGAAAGGGTTTCATGTCCATCTTCGGTTGAGAACTCGAGCGAGTGAAGTTAGACAAGTCTTGTAAGCATTAGCACAGATGACTACTGCCGCTCGAACGTAAGAATTTATTTTCAATAAACGGCTGGCGTTGCTAGTATGAACCTTCCAAACGGTTTATACAAGTCGTTCGACAGAAAATAGTCCAAGTCGTTCGAACGGACTGATGTTTTTCAACGGATGACCAAGCCGTTCGAACGGGCTAATGTTTTCAACGAACGGATGACCAAGCCGTTCGAACGGGCTGATGTTTTCGACGAACGGGTGACCAAGCCGTTCGAACGGGCTGATGTTTTCGTCGAACGGATAACCGAAGCCGTTCAAACGGATGAAATTTGTTTCTGTTAACCAAGAGATTTACGTTCGAGTATTTGATCTTGTATGATGCTCGTAAGTGGAGTTATAACCAACACAACAAGCCGTTTATATTCGTTGGCCTCGAAGCGTGCAAGCAACACTAGAGCTTGAAAATTAAACTGTTTCCAATCCCAGTCGGCAAAACAGCTGCAAGATCCTTCTTTTTGACGTAGAGCTGTTCCAAAGCTTGGCGCTGTTCGTTTTTCAGATTGATTCCGCCTAGTTCTAGAATTTTTTCAACGTATTCTCATCGAAGTTTGCTGTTCTAGCACAACTTGCCTGTTTCGCATTACTTTCATGGCTGAGTGACAGTTATTTGATCTCGACCAATGAGAATTCTTCGTCCATCAGAGATTGGATATTTTGAAGAATTCACTGGGTCGCTTGAAGGCCCTTCCTATCCTCTCCCCAAGCTTCGCTCCGCTCTTCCTCCTATCCCCTCCCCAAGCCTCTCTTCGCTCGGCTCCCCACCCCCTTCCCCCCTCCCTCTAGGGTCCTACGCAGGCTAATTTGTCCGAAGAAAACTATTTCTAAAACTTGTTCCTCCCGTCGCAGATCTAGACTCTCTCAGTTTTAGGGCTAGACTTGAGACGAGCTATTGGAGCTTAAAACTGATAACAGGTAATCACCCGATAAATTGTTACTAGATTTGAATTGTGTCGATGAAAAGAGAAACAGTCTCGATTTGTCATATTGAGTTCCCCTTTATGTCAAAGTAAACTGTTTTTGCTTTTTATTCATTTATCATATGATCTATTTATTCTTGTATATATTCATTTATTTATTCCATTAAAATAAAAAAATGTTCGATAGAGCTTCAGCATTTTCTCCATCAAATATAAAAATTAATATATTAAACATACTTTCTGTTACTTTGTTTTTGACATCACTGACCAATCATTAATGAATACTTCACATTTTTCTTGAAAAGGTGAGTTGTGAGTCTGATTTAAATGAACTCTACGGTCAACGAATTTGTCGAAAAATTAAATGGCAATTTTTCTTGTTTTGTTTACTTGTCAGTATTTTTTGTTGTGTTTTTATTTTTGTTTGTTTGTTTGTTTGTTTTTTTTTTGCTGAAACGCTAAGAAAAATGGCAGTTTGTTGCCAATGGAGATCTAAGATGAGAAGATCTTAAGATCCTTCCTACATTTACAATTTTCAACTAACTTGGACCAGAATGTGAAAAAAAATGAGTAATGTCCTCCTTTCAAAAGTTCTGCTGTTCTAAACTAAGTTTGAAAAAATAAACATCTGGTCATTCTAGCGGATCCATAAATTGAACGAGTAGGACTCGGGTGGAGCGCAGTCATATTCAGACTCGCTGATTCCGAGCTCAACAAAAGAAGCAGCGGCAGTTTCTGTGATTCCAATCCCATGATCTGCACTTGCAGGCTACTTCATCCTCCCCCCAATCATCATCACTGATCCATCACCACTACTCCAGTCACACCAGAAGCCGATCTTTTTGGCGCTTTAGATGTTTCCACTGCACTCAGCCTGTTGAGACCCGTCTTTTGACTTGTACTGTCCGCCATATTGAACCGTACAACTTCCTAGACGCTGATCACTTGACCAGGCTTTGCCATTTCTAAAATCGCTATAACTTGTGATTTTAGATCGGAATGTCTGTCCACCCAAACAGTTACCTATGGTCTGTCACAAAGGGGTGTGGCTGGGCTCGTCGCAGCGCGCGATCTTTATTTTTTTTGCCGCTGACCGTCCAAAAGGCTGTTGAGATCATATCTTTGTTCACTGAAGGGTTGTTTGTTGCTGCATTTGCAATTTGCTGGTCATACCACCATCCACCATCGCTACGCATTTAATTCTTGCCATCGCTGTTTGAGAATCGAGCGATAAGAGCCCAGCCTACAGTGAAAGAACATTCCTTTCCTTTTCTGTTACTGATAGCAATGTTTGGACAGTTTAATCTTATTTCTAGGTGTTTCTAGATGGCCATATGGCAAAGGATAGTTATTTATTCTTTTCCAAACTTGTTTCGAATTTTGCAATGATCTCGGCCTTCTCTTTTTCTTGGTGTTATCATTAAACAAATTAACCGTAAATTTCTTTTTTTCTGGTGACCAAACAGGAAATATATTAATCGTAGACGAAAGTCTAATTGTAAAAGATGAAATCATTGAGTAGGCAAAACTCGTGGAGAGAAAAAATAGTTATAGTTTAGCTAATAAGCTGACTCTGAGTAGTGTGAACGTGACTAACAGATTAAGAACAACTAAGCTTTAACCACACATGTTTTTCAATTTCCAAAGAATCCGCTCTTACAGGAACAACTGAAGGAGCCATAAGTGTTCTGACAGTTTGCATTGACGTCACAGGGCCAGAGGGAAGCACTGCACTCGTAAATATCTGAGGAATATACGATAACGGCAGGAAAGCGGTAAACAACTGAGCTTTGAACCAGTCTATGGGTGTGGAATTAAATTACACCGTCAGTTAAGTTTGAAGCAGTAAAAGTACACTAAAATTATATCTCACCTGTTTCACAATATTCCCCAGTATATCCTTTCGCGCAAACACAGATGTAACTGTTCTTCTCGTACTGTGCAGGACATTTCCCATTGTTCTGACAAGGCCAACTAATACACTGAGACTAAAGAAAATATAACAGTGAGAAAGAAACGCGGAAGATGTGGCATCCGCTCGACCAACACAGGTTGCCATTCATAGTAATTATCTTCAGGAGCCGTCTTTACAAGTAGAGTCAGTATTTATTAGAAGTTCGCTAATATCGAAAAACCTTTATGTCTTAAGCTCATATAACCCCTCACCCTATTTCTGCTAGAAACCCACTCTATACGCATGAAATCGTGTGTAATTCCTATCCCTTTCCTTTTAAAAGAAACAGAGTGAACAACAACTTACTGCGATACTATATATAGTGATGATGACCCTGACTGGGGATGAGCTTGTCTGAGTTGTTGTAGATATCCGATGGAAGCAATTCACACATAACTTTGCCAGTGATCTCATGAAATGCAGCCAGGTTAAAAGAGAAACATGAAGGGATATTGACACAAGCAAATCCACATTCGCTTCCTTCAACAACAGGGTCCAAGCCAATAGTAGTGATGTTGAGGAAGAAAGACATTGTGAAGCTCAAAGTTGACATAACTTAAACCATTGTTTCATATGCGCCTCGGCTGAGAGGTTTACCTTCAACCAGTACACTTTTATTTCCAGAAATGAAAAAAGAAATGAAAAAAAATATGAGAAGTTTCTACTCATGCTCAATATATCATCAGAATTCTAAAACACGTGTTAGAAAAACTATTATCACTAGTACATGGAAACAACTCCTTTAATTTTTGGGAAGTCTTAATTATAAGATCATTTAAAGTTGTATGCTACCATCATCTCCATGTGGCCGAAATCTGATCAGTTCCCTTGCTCTTGAATTAAGCAATTTTATAGCAAACTGAAAGTAATTTTCCAGACTGTAAAATGATATGATAAAATAATTATAGGGGCTTTTTGTATATTTGGCATAACAGATCACATATCAATTGATAACCTGTCGTAAATGTAAATATACCCGGACTGCAATTTGTCTATCAGTTCAGACAGCAATAAACAGGGAGTCCACTCTTAATGATAACTTTATTATTGATTAGTTAGAGAGAGATATATATTTTTTTTAAAAAATTTTTTCTAAAATTTTTCAAGATTTCAAACTCAATAACTTATATGTAAAAATAAACTTTTTTCACTACACCAAATTTGCTTTTCTGTGTTGTCTTGTAAACTGACAACGTCCAAAATCTGACGTGCTTTGGAAATTGAACCAGTTAGTGTTAGCAATTTCCACTTAGAAAAGATATTGTTTCGACTCTTCATGATAAGAACTTGTCAGTGACAACAGTTCAGCAAAAGGAATGAAACAATTTCATCGTCGTGAATGACTTAACTTTATAAGTCTTCTTAAATACTCCTCACTTTATTTTCAGGAGAAGTTGATTTCCTTCCTATCTTCTGTCCCTTTGTTAGGACGAAACAGTTGTAAAACTTTAAGAACATGCAACTTTTGAAACAGATGAATGAATAATCGAAAATTTTCACCTTATACTCCTCCACCTCTTTTTCCTTTTCTTTTTTTCTCTTTTATTTTACTATTATTCGGTGAAACAGTTTCTGTATAATTGCTCTTTCTATAAGGGGTTAAATGATATCGTATGGTAGTCCCCTGTATTGTGATAAAAAGTTACTTCGTGTCTTGGTAATAATATTGAACGCTTCAAACAAGACACAGGTTGAGACTTTTTTTCCCCTACTCCGGGAAGAAGATGATCTTTACTGCATTCGATTCTGGAATAGTTGAGAGAGAATACCGTGGGGATACGAAGAACCAAAAAAGGGAGAAAAAAAATACTTTAGGTGAAATTTTTGAATGATATACCAGCAAAATGTTGAGTTTATGATACAACTTAGGATAGAATGATAATTAACTCACCTTTGTCTGCTACAGTCCAGCCAAGTAACCATTCCACTAAAAGCACAGACACAAAAATAAACGGAAGCAGCGAAAAAATGGAGCTTTTCCTTTTAAGATACATCACATACGACTGAAATATCTCTTATGTTGACAGACTATTGGTACACTGACTGTTTTAGTTAGTTGCACGACTGAGCATCGCGGTGTGGGTCCTAATTCAACGACCATTAGAAGATCACTTCCCTTGTTCGTTTCTGCAAAGTTTCTGCTTTCTTCTCTTTTAATGCTTCGGGATCGTTCACGTGAGCGTTAACTTGGATGTGGTCTTGAAAGTTGGGCCATTTTTCTTCTGGAAACTTTAGAAAGGATGGTCCCTCCGACCACTTCACGAGATGATTAAGATGGATTCCTCTCGTTAGAGCATCTGCATGGTTATGGTTAGACTTGATGTAGCGAATTTGGTCTGCCCCAATTGACTCTTGGATTTCAACCACTCTGGTAGATACAAAGGGTCTGAATTCCCGTGGTGGCGTTCTGAACCGGGACAAA
This sequence comes from Stylophora pistillata, assembly GCF_964205215.1. Lineage (NCBI taxonomy): Eukaryota > Metazoa > Cnidaria > Anthozoa > Scleractinia > Pocilloporidae > Stylophora > Stylophora pistillata. The sequence goes on along the minus strand of NC_142520.1, from coordinate 48,858,273 downwards.
ACGGTTGTTGAATCGACCCTGAAGAATCTTTCCAGTCTTGAGCTTTTGTCAACTCCAAGGCCTTTACGCATGTAACGTACATCCTTGCAAGTGCTAAACAGCCCAACAGTTCTGGTCTCGGGATGCTTTTCTTCTTCAGCGGTGCGACGAAAGCCTTTATCATGACTGGAACACATTGGTAGTCTCCACCAGTAAGTTTCCATCGTAGGAAGATTACTGCACCATAAGCCTGTTTCCCACCATCGGAGAATTCGTGAATTTGAGGCACACCCACTGCATTGCTTGGTTTTAGCTTGCAGTCAAACTGAAATGACAAGAGATCATTTATGGTCTGAACATTCTCTAACCATGTTTGCTGAATACTCTCGGGGAGGATGTCGTCCGAGCTGTAACCTGAACTCCATAGTGCTTGCAGATCAATTCTGAACTTGATAGTAACGGGTGAAACAAGTCCGATGGGATCCCAGAGTTGAGCGAGAAATTTCAGGCAGTTTCTTTTGGAGAGGCCTTCCAATAGACCAACCACGTTTTCTTTCTTGAAGGTAAACTTATCTTCTTCTTTATGCCATTTGTGGCCAAGCAGATCTGTAAATCTTTCCCCGCTAGACTGATCGATTTCCGAGCAGTTGGAGTACCACGCCTTAATTTGAAACTTGCCTTTTCTGAGGATGGTGTCAATTTCTTTCGTTATTTTCTTGGCTTCTGTTGAGTTGCTTTTGGAGCCCGCGATATCGTCCACGTACGCGTGATCTCGCAGCTCACGGGCTGCGTCCGGAAATTCGACTTGTGAGACTTTGGCTAAGTAATTGATAGCGTTTGAGGCGATGTCTGGTGCTGGCTTGTCGCCGAAATTTAATCTGAGCCACTGAAAGACTGAGGGCGCTTCACTTTTGTCGCTTCTCCACAAGAACCTATGGAAAACTTGGTCGTCAGGGTTCACTAGGACTTGATTAAACATTTTTCGGATATCACCCGAGTAAGCCACTTCGTTCCATCGCCAGCCCATAAGTACATTGGGAAGACTGTTAATGTAATTAGGTCCTTCCTCGAGGTGATCGTTCAGCGAAAGACCGTCGTGACCCTTTGAAGACGCATCGAAAACAAGGCAGACCTTAGTGGACTTCTCTGGTGTGAAGACTGCTTGTAACGGCAGATACCATTCAGGTTGGCTGTGATCAACTTCTTCTGTAGGAACTTTAATTATGAAGTCTTGTTGCAACAGCTTTTGGACTTCGTCATTTACGATTTCGGAGCATCCTTTTTTCTGGATCGATTTCTCGGCAGATTGCATTTTTTTAGGGCAATGTCATAATTGCTGCGTTTTGGGGGTCCATTCTCTTTCCAAGGCATTCTTACTTGGATTCTCCCATCTAACAATGTAGTTGAATCAGACAGCGACTTGACGAACTTGTTTTCTCGTAGCACGTTCTCACTAAATGTAGACAGTTCTGTTGGTTTAACCCCCAGCGTGTCCTGATAAAGTAGTTTCTTAAAGTGGTCTTCAATGCTCATTGTTCCGACTTCAACCGACTGTATCCTGTAACTGTTAACTTGTCCTGAGACGTACAAACCGAAGCAGTTGCATTTGGCAATCGGTTCTCCAGTTTCCCCTGACAAGGTATGAATGTCGACGAATGCATGGACGAAATCTGTACCAATTAGAAGATCTATTGTTCCCCCAGATAGATGCAGTTTGTTCGCCACTGGTTTGAGATGAGGGAAGTGTTCAATAGTTCTCTTCGAGATCGTCTTCGCGGCACTACAAGGTTTCTTTATAGTGTATACTTCCAGTGTCTTTCTGATATCCTCTTCTATATTCGAGACAATAGTGATTTCGATGATTTCTGAAGCTTCAGACCTCTTCTCTCCACCTGCTAGATTCATAGTAAGATGGGTAACTTCCCCAGCTATTCCAAGTCGTTCAGCCACATTCTTTGATAGCAGACTTGTGTTTGATCCGGAATCTATCATCGCTAGTATTTCAACAAGCGTTCCACCTGAGTCTATAACTTTGACCCTTTGGACAGGACATAAACCAGTGATGAGCTTAAAATCTTTCTTGCGGTTGGTGGCGCAGTTGGTATTGCCTTTTGCAGGAATATCTTGCATTCGGGAAGGCACTGCGTGCGGGCTTAAATTCGAGTTCATCTTCTCGTTGTGAAGAGAACGGTGGTGGTTCTTTTTGCATTTGTCGCAGGTAGTACCGTCTGGCTTCCTACAGTCGTTCGTATGATTTGGCCTGAGACATTTCCGGCATCTTTTTCTCTGTTTGACTACGTCCCATCTTTGATTTACAGTTGAACTTTGATACAACGGACAGGCCGCTAACTGGTGTTTCGACATACAACCGAGTGGACACACCTCTTGCTCAGAGGTTCTATCATTGTTAGCTGCGTGGTTATCTGTTCTTCTAAAGGTTGGTCCTCGGTGGGTACGTTATTTTTCATCGGTGTTGTCAATGTCTCGTTTGCTTCTGGAGCGGAAGGTTGCCTCTCGATGTAACCAGGTTACGAGGTTTGACACATTTTCTTCCTTTCCCGCTCTTTGCATTTCCCTTCCAAAGTTTGTGTTGTCTCATGGATCGAGCTTTCATAAAAGCTGAGACATGAAAAACGGAGCTTATGACGCTTCTAACACGATGCAGCCGCTGTCTTTCATATCATTGACAAATACAAAAATCGTCGTGGCGTAACGCGTGAGTGACTTGGAGTCTCGTTTAACTTGTTTCAGATTGTTTATTTCAGCTAACAGTTCGTCCATAAGTTTTCGCTCATTTGCGAATTCATTTTCGAGAATTTCCCAGGCTTGGTCAATATCTTTGCAAGTCTTGACTTTATCTGTCCAGAATATACCTTTCGGCATTGCTTTTCGAACTCTTTGAAGTTGCTCATCTTTGTCTTGTCTATTGTTTGCCATACAGTGTCTAAACTCTATTTTCCACGTCTGATACGTTCTGCGACTTCCGTCCCAGATCGGAACTGTCAATCGCTCAAGGCTGCTGGGTTTCGATCCCATTGCTACGGCCATTTTCTCAACTGCAGAACTCATCGTTTTCAAGGTTTCTGTGTGGTCAGGAACATTGGGATGATTATTTTCGCTTTGATACGCTGCGTATTTCAAGGCGATTTGGAGAAAATCAGCTTTGACTTTGTCCCCGAGTTTTCTGTTCATTAACACCAATTCATCTTCTGATGAAGCGCCTTCTTCAATTAATTTGTCCGAGATCACCTCTTGCTGCTTTTTAACAGATCTGTACTTTGATTCCACTAAATTGAACACTGTTTCGAGTCTTTCAAGTCCCGGTCTTATAGCGAAGATGGTTTCAAATTCTTCCATTAACTCCATTGGAATTGCAAGGGCATGGTTCATTTTTCCCGTGAGGGTTTTTACATCAACTTTCGGCGGCATTGCGAAGGGAATTTGAAGTGATAATTAAGTTGCTGTTCTTTCACCAAAGGTGTAGATTGAAATATTTTCTAGAACGGTCAGTCGCTCGCTTTTGCGCTGTCGGTTGTTCTGGAAAATGATGCGTTTCTTTCGTGAATTTAAATGACCCGGCTGTAACGGATTCCAACGTCGTTCGGTCGCTTGTTTCGCTATCAGTTGTTCTAGAAAACCGGTAGTTTTGCCACACGATGCTGTCCTTCGGGATCTTGAAGTCGATGGTGTAACCTTCAATTCGTAGAATTTTTGACTGTTTCGCGCTTTCGTTTTGATGCGTTACTGTAGCTTTGAAGGTTTCTGATGTATGGTTGCCGTTTATTTTTGTACTGGTTGCCAGAGGAAGCAAGTCAAACTAAAAATCAAATACAGATTTTTTTAAATATTGAATAACATTTGAGAATTTTTAACGAAGTTTAACTTACAATTCGTAGGGCATTCCATACATCTTTTAGATATTTTCGTGATCTCTGGGTGACCGTTATTTTGAATATTGGATTCTTCGCGACTTTAAATAAAAAGAGGGGTTGGTCCCCAGACTCCCTGGGACAACGCTCTGGCGCTAAGACTATAAAACACTAAGTGCAAATCACGCCGTTTGCCGTAAACGTGATGCTAAAGTTCCCTAATCTCACGCGCTCAACCGCAGAGGGACCATTAACTATACTCCTTCAAATTGTATTTTTGCTTGTCGTAAGGGATTTTCCTTCGGTAAGAAATGATCGGATGATGTCTAAAATTGTTTTCGGCAATGGCCGATTGTGTATCAAGGCGGATATTGGGAGTTTGTGAAAGCCATTTCCAAGCAATCGATGTGTTTGCCCCGATGCATTATGTCAATTATCTCATTAACCCTTCCTTGCCTATTTTTTACTATCGCTGCTTTGAGAGGTTTGAAGTGAACTCTGTTGTCGAGTTGCACTTTGGCCTCTTTTGTTCTTTTTTCCGTCTTATTCACGGTGACTGTTGTTCTGCTGCTTCGGTGAGATTTAAAGCAGAGTTTATTTCAACTCTTTTAGAGCCGAAACCTCATTGCGTTACAAAGTAATTTTTGGCTTAGATACAGTCTGCAAGTTGTGTTATCACAATTTTCCAAGTAGCTCTGAAGGGCGATAGAAGACTGAACCGGTGGCATGCAGTTAGATATGAAATGGAAATGGTTCTTTATTTTGTCCGAGAAAAGTGTAATGGAGGCGCGTTCGTCTTACGAATAAATCTCGCAAAGTTGGCCTGATTTCACATTCGTTTGTCACGGGTGTTGGGATGAGTTTGAGACCCTTTTTATAGCACGCTGACTTGGCCGTCCGATGGTTGATAGTTTGCGAGGATTTTTAAAAAAAATAATTTTCCTGGCCTTTTGGCGGCAAGCCTACATTTTAAAGTGTTTCTACGCTCTGTCTTAAGTTGTTTGTTCTTCTTTCGCTGATATTGAAGCAAGCATTTTTTAACAGTCGGAGCACACAATTATATTTTTCATGTATTTGGTATATAAGTGAGTTTTTTTGAGGTCAGAAATCTCATTCCTCAAGTTGGCTATGTTATCATTGTTATTTACAATGTTCACCGAGTTCTTTCCTTTATGTAAGGTATTCTGCCAGAGAGTTGTTAAAGGCAGATAATGATCAACTCACACGTATAGGTAACAAAACCCGTTGAGGTTCGTAGCTTCCCTTTCGTGGAGATTCCACTGAGGACGGTTTTTCTTATCCCTTTTTTGAACGGTAGGCACTGAACCAGACAGAACTCTTCGCCTAGATCCTTCAAATTACACAGACCTCTCGAAACAGTCCTCCGAGAAGTGTTCGGAGCAGATCAAATATTCCTGCAGGATTGAAGTTCACTCGGCGACTTCGCACAAATCGCATCCGCTTTTTCCGCTCTGACGTATTTGCAAGGCTCCGATGCAGAGAAATACCTGAAGCATGGTCTGCCCGACTACTACAGCTTTGAATTACGCATCAGTGCCTCGTAATTTTTGTTTAGTTTTTGTAAGAATAGAGTAAAGCACTCTGTTGTGTTTGCTTGACATCTTCCCATGTGAGATTTTCGCGTTGAACCGTTGACGTCACTTCCTCTGAGTCCTGCGATCAACTTCCGGAACATGGTCGAATAATGGCGGACGCGAAATCGCGAATTTAACGGCCGGAAAAAAGATAGTTCTGGTGCTCGGTCTAGACTGAAATTTGGCAGAGTATGTGAAGGAAACACACTGAACACAAAAATGAAAAAAAAATGATGTACGACAATTTTGATCTCAGGGGCACTTTAAATAAGTCTTTGAAAGCCTTACACCTGAAGCCAAAAGCTTTCGACGTGAAATTATTTTTGATCAGGTTGCTCAAGCTTATTTATAATGAAATTACCTATACAAGTAAGCAATACTCGCGGAGAGGAAATAGTTATAGTTTAGCTGACAAACTGACTCTTTGTAGTTCGCTAGATTAAGAACAAATAGGGTTTACCTTGATATGTTTTTCCATTCCCAATAAATCCGCTTTTATAGGAACAGCTGTAGGAGCCATAAGTGTTCTGGCAGTTTGCATAACGTCACAGGGCTGGATGGAAGCATTGCACTCGTCAATATCTTAGGGAAAAACGAAATTAACTTTTAGGTAAGTTAACAAGAGAATTCGGAAATATACGATAACAAGTGGAAAGCTGTAAATAACTAAGCTCTGAGTCATTCTCCGGTCGTGGAAAAGAATTACACCTTTAGTTAACTGTCTTACCCGTTTCACAATGTTCCGCAGTGTATCCATTCTCGGAAGCGCACACGTAACTATTCTTCTCGTACTGTGCAGCGCATTTCCCATTGTTCTGACAAGGCCAACTGATACATGGACACTAAAAAACATACAGGAATGGGAAAGAAACGCGGAAGATGTGGCCTTCGCTTGACAATCATAGTATATATGATTATGAGTCGTCTTTACAAATGGAGTCAGTACGTCTAAATTAACCTTCTCCGCTAATACCGAAAATTATTTTAGTCTTTTCTCAAATAGCCCCTCTCCTTATTTCTACAATAACCTCACTCCGTATTTACAACTTATTGCGATGCTATAGTGATGGTGACTCTGACTGGGGATGAGCTTGTCTGAGTTGTAGATATCCGATGGAAGCAATTCACACAGAACTTCACCATTGATATCATGAAAAAGTACGGCCAGGTCAAAAGAGAAACATGACGGAATATTGACACAAGCAAATCCACAGTCACTGTCATCCACAACATAATCCAAATCAATACGGGTGACGTTGAGGTTGGAAAACTTGTGAAGTTCAAAATTGGCATAAGCCATTCCTTCATCTGTGCCTCGGCTGAGAGGTTTACCTTGTGCATAAAAGAATTTTTTTTCTAGAATTGAAAAAGTGAATGAAAAGAAAAATTATTCCAAAGAAGTTTGCTCATGCCTAATGTCTCATCAGAGTACTTAAACACTTTACGCACAATAAGAGGCACGTGTTAGATAAACTATTATTACTATTACTATTATTAAACTATTATCACTTCACGTACATCTCCGCCAATGTAATCTATTGCATAACTTGCACTTATTGCAAAAAGATATACATCGGTGAAACAGGCATAAGACAAGGTGACCGATTCCGAGAACACCTTCGAGACGTGGAAAGGAATGACAAGGACACGTGGAAAGGAATGACAATGGACACATCGAGACCAGTCGCTAGACATTTTAATTTACCTAATCATTCTTAGCAACATATGGCAATCTGCGGTCTTTCCTTACACTTAGGTAGCACGGAAAGCCGTAAAAGTCTCGAACAGAAGCTCATCTTTCAAACCGGCAGTCTAAATCCCACAGGGATCAACGAACGCTTTTCATTCCACTTATTTGTTCTTGTTTTTCTCGTTGCCATGTTCCCACCAATAAGGTAGCTCCATGTTCTGCCTTTAAAAGCACACACAACCCACAATTCCTCTATTCGCTCCGACGAAGGGCTAACGCTCGAAACGTCAGCTTTTATAACCGTTACGGTGGCCAATTTACCATTTCAACTTTGTTGATATATTCATATTATTTCGTTACTCCCACTGACGCAGCCCCAAACAGTTTCTGTCGAAACTATCAGCCTTTATTCATGTTATGGAAGAGTCTGATAGGTTAAAGTGGAAATTAAAAAGTTTCCCTTGTTAGACTAGGGAAAAAGAACTGAACCCCCTTTAAGATGAGGTTTGGATGGGAATATTTTTGTCTTTGCCTATGAGATTACAAAGAGCAAGATTTGGAATGGAGCATTGATATTCATTATGGCAATTTTTTTTAATCCTTTACCTAGGACCTCATGCTCTCAAACCCCTCCCCCCCCCCCCCCTCCATTATTTTGCAGATGGAGGATCTCGTTCTCAGACTTTTCACGGCCAAGTGATTGCAAGTTACACAATACTCATGGCCACCGTTAGCCGTTTATAAGACCTTCAGTGTTGGTCCGGCCGGGGCTCGAACCGTCGACCTCCCGTACAACAGTCCAGCGCTCTATTTATTAAAGAAAGAACATTGAAGTTTAATTTGTTTGCATCGCCAAGTATAGGTGGGATTAAAAGGCTTGGTTATTTTAACCTTCACCTGCAATACTGGTACAAATTCAATTCGTGCTTTACCCTTTATTTACTTTCACTGCTTACCTGTAATTCCACATTCCCAACTTTTAGCCAGTATTCGCCATCCAGTAACTGCTTCCTGTTCATTATTTGAGCCACTTCGCCAAATGAGTTGGCGACTGCGGAATAAATTCAAAAACAACATTTAAGTTCACTTCAGTGGAGTATAGTATCATTTAATTCGAGTATCACGGCTTTGAAGCCACTTTTTTGCGCCTTCTAGTTACGAGAATTTTCAAACCTAACAATTTTCTTCCTGATGCATTTTCCACTTTCTTTAAGAGCACCGCTAGTACTGAAATAATCACTTTTCTAATCTCTCTACCTCGATTGATATCTATTTCTAAATATTACACTTTAAAGCTTTTTGTATGAAAGCATTCGCATCTGAGGGTGTAGCCACATCGATAAAAAATAGCCCATCTTTTCCGTGTTTTTAATAACTCTAAATAGAGACCTTAATCTTATTCTACGACTTTCTGGATGGGCATATCGTTACTATCTGATAGACTGTAACGACTTGTGCGATGGTCTCACCTTCCTTATGATTCTTGGCGAAATTTGAGCCGACAGAGTGCGGCCGTTTTTTAATCAGTTCAGGCATCGGATAACGCGCAGAAGGTGTCTTGAATATTTGATGCCGCGGGGCCAGTAAGGAGAAACAATTGGCGTTGTTTGTTGCTTTTGCAGCCAGCTGCGTCAGAAAATATTTTAAAGCTTTTGAACCACTTTTGCCATTGGTGAACGAGAGAATTTTGATCGTCATGGGAACAAACGGCAGAATTAAAGCGGTATTTAACAAGCACGGGCTCAATAAATCCTTGTAGCTAGTGTAATAACGTGTAATAATAGTTTTCTTCCGATCTGTTTTATCTTTAATGGCTGCCTATCCTTTTACACAACATCACAACACGACATCACAACACGACAGCACGTACTCGCTCTACGAATTTTACTCTCTGAGTTCGAAAAGTATGCTTTGCATACCATAGCATTTTGTCAACTATTGACAATTACAATGTCCTCTCATCTACGGTTATAACGCCTCTCCTGTGGGACGAAAATTAAAAAAAAAAAAATTATAATACATCTCCCCTTACCAGAATTTGCGCCTGTGAGAAAACAAAACATAACAAAAGAAATAAGCAGATCCGTTGAAGTGACTTACTAAGTTTAATTCTTGAAATCTTTTTTTTTCAATAAACAAAGATCCCTGTAGCGACAATGGGAGGCAGTAACGTATTTGAGCGATAGAATATTAACATTCTCTCATGCTAGATTATGATCACAGACAGCTCGAATCTTGTGTCTTCATCGGCCGGATTGTGTAAGTTTGCACAGTTTTCAACAATAATCAATTAAAAGATATCCTTGCAAATACGTTTTTTCAATAGTCAGAGGAATGGTATGCGGAGGGGCGATAATGTTCCCACCATCAAAAACACTGGGGAAACGGCGGAGTCATCAAGCGCACTGGCTATAATTTTTCACGGGTGTATATTTGCCTCATTAAAAGCCATTTCTCTCGTATTTCATACTTAGTGGCGACAGCATATCAATGAACTTTCGGATCATGACTTAAGGGGAACAAAAGAGTCTGTATTTAGAACCGATTCCGCTTTCAACTCCCGTTATGAAGTTTTTTCAAAAGCTGTTGTTATTTCATTTTTTGTCCAGAGAGTGAAAGAGTTCTGTCTTATTCTAAGATGCGCCAGCCAGCTGGATTTTGCTTGAGGAACGGATATTTACATGTTCGGCTCTATTGAGCACTCTTATTACTTTGGCCTGTTTTAAAGGTTTGACAAAAAAAAAAAAAATGCAATCTTACCAATTATTTGACAGTCATCTCCAGTCCAAGGATTTATTCAGGAACATGAAAATGTTTGGTTCTTCTCATAAAACAAACAAGAACCGCCATTGCGACAGCCTGTCACGAGACATCCCTAAAAATAACAAACATGTATGTTCGTTTAACAGGCATATTTACCAAAAGAACAGACCTAAAACTGAAGGGAAGTACCGTGAAATAGAGGCCCTGCTTTTCAACATACATCGGTTACGACTAAAATATCATTGGCTGTGATATGCAGCGACAGACCTTATGCCTTTACTTAGTTAAACGATTGGACGTCAATATTGTGCACCCTAATTTAACGACCATGAGAAGACCACTGCCCTCATTTGTTTCTGCAACCCAAAGCATCGATATTTAAAGGAAATTGGCATAATAATTTTTTTTTTACTGCGCGCCTTAGGATAGATGGGCTATCAGTAATAAAGTTACGTTCATGATGAAACAGGAAGTTCATGATGAAACAGGAAGGAGATGATATACGCAGCCCACTTAGCGTTTGTACGTTCTCAATTTGTTTAACTTAAATAAGTTAACAGAACTTGCCTCATTTCTTTGCAACTCGAGATGATGAAAATCAATTTTATCTACGTCTTAGTTAATTAACTTAAATGCACGCAAGTTACCTTGAAGGCCGCTATAAATGACTTTAAGGTATCACAGAAGGAAAATCAGCTTTTTTATTCAAACTGTAATATCGTGAACATCATGCGCGCTATCCTTGTAAAAGTAACAGTCTTAAAGCTTAATAAACACTAACTTCGGATATTTAGTTTCATATCTAACTTTTGATATTGAACAGAATGGGAGCTTGTTTCTTTTACGTCGAGATATTTTACAACATAAGTTTGTTTGAAGACGCATTTTAACAAAAACATTTCGTTGTTATCGGAACGAGATCTACACATATTGCACTGAAAAAAACGTGTCTATAATTTTTCTTTTTTTCAACATCTCGTTATTTTTTAATCGGGACGTTGGTATTTATTGTTCTGCAGGTGTTTGTTTGTTGATGTTTGGTTACAACGCATTCCTAATTCACACCTGCGAAGGCTGTTATCCAATCACATTAAAGCAACCATTTGACACTATTTTCCTGTTGGCGCTGATGCTGCAAGAAAGTAAAGAGCGGATACAGTTGTAGCAAAGTAGGTCGAGCAGGTTATGTGTGACACGCGTGAATATGAAGCGATTTGTGTCGGTAAGAAAGAGGTCAGGCAGAGGAGAGAGAGAGAGCTACGAACACTGGAAACGCAAAACAGCTTTCCAACTTTCGAAGTGCAATGCTACGCGAATAATGATGGACTGTCGGCGATATTATTCGTGGACTAGCGCCCACGTCAACTTTGATAGAAATAGGCTTCGGCCACTGAATCTCTCTCTTTAACTGGAACCCCTATCACTATCGGTGAACAATGTTTCCGCTCCGATGCAAACTGTAAAGAAATTTTCCTTTTTCCGAAGCGGCAAAAGTGACTTGTCGCTTTTGGAGATGATAAATGCTTGAAAGCAACACTTGGATGACAAAAACAATCATTATATATACTAGTTTATGATCCTGGGATGGCTGAAGTTAATTTTCAAGAATGAACAGGGAATTATACCCCACCAACAGCTTGGTTTCTTGTGGAAACGGAGGGGGATCAGTCGTCTTTAACAGAGTTTGAGGAAGGCGCCATAGAAAATTGACTACCACTGAGCGGGATCATTAGAATACTACAGAGCCTTAGGGGAATCGGGTAAGTTTCATCGTGACACAAACAAAACCCTCCCAACCCCCCTTCCCCTTAACTCTCCTTCTCCACCCCTTTTTCAGCGATAATAAAACGACCGGTGCCTTAGTTCTAGTTCCAGGATTTCTTTTGGTTTGCGGGACCATAAGATGTCCAATCAATCAGTGGCTTCTATTTTCCTATCATCTCTGTTGACAAGTTGGTAGAAAACTCGAGCACAATCTATATACTTTAGACTTTATTTCATTTCTTTTAAACTGTTTAATAATTATGCACCAATGATTTCAGTTAATAATTTCTTGATGACTCTTATCAGTTGAATTGACTTCTTTGTTTTACATGGTCTTTTTTTGCATTGGTTTTTATTTATTCATTTATGAAAACATTAATTTAGTCATTTAATTGTTCTCTTTACGCTTATCCAATATAATATGTAGTGCTCGATATAGCTTCAGCAATTTCTTGACGAAATAATTGACTAAAACATTTAACTTACCTTGCATATCTTATTTCTGAGATACCTAATGGATGCAATCATTAATGGATGCTTCACATTTACTGGAAAAGATGTGTTGTGAGTCTGACTCAAAACCATTTTATCAAACGTGATTTTATCGAAAAGTTCTTATGGCATTAAAATTGTTGTCGGTGAAGATCTTAAGAAGTTCAAAGATTGTAGCGTTGCGGCTGGGGTGATGGTCAAGTTATGTTATCTTTTCTAAGAGAAGAAAAAGATACGCTGTTACTGACCATTTTAAAATGTTCATCTAACTTGCACCACAACGTGACATTAAATGGATAATATTATCTTCTACAAATTAAGCTTTTTTTTTCGAAAAAAGAACTGACTATTTCTAACGGATCCATAAGTTCAACGAGTAGGACTGGGATGGAGCGCTGTAGGTCCTAGCATCATAACCAAAGTCGTATTCAGTGTCAACGCCACCGTCTTCAACAAAGGAGGCAGGAACAGTTTCTGTGTTTCCAATTCCATGATCTGCACGTGCACAGTTACTTCCTCCTCCACCAATCATCATCACTGATCCATCACCATTACTCCAGCGACACCAAAAGCCGATGTTGTTGGCGCTTTGGATGTTTCCATTGCACTCAGCCTGTTGAAACCCGTCTGTTACATTGTACTGTCCACCATATTGAACCGAGCAACTTCCCTGACACTGATTACTGGCCCAGAATTTACCATTTCTAAAGTCTCCATAACTTGTGATTTTGGATCGGAATGTCTGTCCACCCAAACAGTTACCTTTGGTCTGTAACAGAGGAGTGTGGCTGGGGTCGTCACTGCGCGTGATCCTTAATTCTCTACCGCTGACCAATCAAAAGGCTGGTGAAATCACATCGTTGTTCATAGAGGGGTTGTTTACTGTGCAATTAGCAATTTTCTGGTCATACCACCATCTGCCATCGTCACGCATCCAATTCTTTCCATCGCTGTTTGAGAATCGAGCGATAAGAGTCCAGTCTTTGTTTTTGTCTCCCATGTGGCAGTAAATCTAATCAAAAAAGAAAATAGAGATTTTAATATGTTTGCATCGCTAAGCATAAGCTGGATTAAAGGCTTGGTTATTTTAACCTTCACCAGCAATACTGTTACAAATTCAAACCATGCTTTCCCCTTTATTTACTTTTATTGCTTACCTAAAATTCCATTTCCCCAATTTTTAGCCAGTATTTGCCATCCAGTAACTGCTTGTTATTTATTATTTTAGCCACTTCACCACATGAGTTGCGACTGTAGGATAAATCCAACAACAGCATTTAAGTTCACCCATCTCAATGGAGTATAGTATCATTTAATTCGAGTATCAAGGCTTTGAAGCCACTATTTCGTGCCTTCTACGATAATTTTTAAACCTAAGAACTTTCTTCTTGCTTCATTTTACAATTTCTTTAAGAGCCCCTTTAATACTCAAATAACCATTTTTCTAATCTCTCTACTTCAAGCGATTTCTATTTCTAAATCTTTGCACTTTGAAGCTTTTTGGACGAAAAGTATTCCCATCTCAGGGCATAGCCACACCAATAAAAGAACATTGATCATCTTTTCTGTTTGTAATGTCATTGCATGGGCAGCTTTATCTTATTCTACGAATTTCTAGATGGGCTATCGTAAAGGATAGTTATGTATTATTTTCCTCGATTGTAACCAATCGTGTGATGGTCTCGCCTTCCCCGTGTTTTTTTTTCTTGGCGAAATTTAAGCCGTGTTTTCCCGCGGAAGGTAAATATTCATTCAGCATTCCGCGATCGTTTTTTAATCAGCTTTTTCATCGGATAACGCGCAGACGACGTCTTGAATATTACATGCCGCGATAAGGGATCAGCAAGGAAAAACAATGAGCGTTGTTTGTTTCTTTTGCAGCCAGCTGCGTCGGAGAATATGTTGAAGCTTTTGAATCACTTTTTCGATTGGTGAGCGAGAGAATTTTGATCGTCATGGGATCAAGCGGTGGAATTAAAGCGGTATTTACTGAGTTCAATTAATCCTCGTCGCCAGGTTAATAATGTGTAATAATAGTTTCCTTCCGACTGGTTTTTATTTTCAATGGCTGCCCATCTTTTTTACATAATATCACAACACGACGGCATATGCTCGCTCTACGAATTTTACTCTTGGTTGGAAATGCATGATTTGCGTTAAGCATTTTTCCGACCATTGACTTTTACCAAGTCCTTCCATGTACGTATACAACTCCTCTACTATGGGATAAAAATTTTCAAGGATAAAATTCGAGTATACCTCCCCTCACCGAAATTTGCGCGCGTGAGAAACAAAACAAAACAAAAGAAACAAGCAGATCAGTTGAAACGACTTACTAAGTTTAATTCTTGAGATCTTGTTTTGGAATTAACTAAGCTTGATTCCTGTACTGACAATGGGTGGCTGTACCGTATTTGAATGAAGAAATATTTACATTCTCTTATGCTAGATTATAATCACAGACGGCTTGAATCTTGCGTCTTCATCGACTGAATTGCGTAAGTTAGCATTGATATACACTTCACATCTCCTTGAGAAGATGAGTCTGGGTCAGATTTCATATAATTAATTCTCCTAAAAAGTGACTTTTTCGAATACTTTTAGTGGCTATTTGTAGCCAGCGAAGATCTTAAAATGGCGAGATCCTAGCAGTAGGGCTTGGATCATATATGAGATCAAGTTATTTTAGCTTAGTACGAGACTATAACATATAAATAAAAATATTACAAAATAACATTTGTATTTATATGCCATTATATTAACAATCGTCAATGAATACGTACTTCACATCTCCTTGAAAAGATGAGTTGTGAGTCCGACTTAAATCAATTACGCTGGATGTTGTTTTCATATAGATATTCTAATAGCAATTAAATTGTTGCAAGTGAAGATCTAAGAATGTTTAAGGATCATAACGTAGCAGCTGGGGTGGTTGTCAAGTCATTTTATGTTGCTACGAGAGGGGGAAGATGCGCTCAGTATTACTGATCATTTTAAAATTCTTATTTGACTTGGATCACAAGTCATCCTCAACAAAGTTCTTCATTTCTAAACTAAGTTTGAAAAATGAAGACCTGATTATTTTTAACAGATCCATAAGTTCAACGAGTAGGACTGGGATGGTGCGTTTCCTTTTAGAGCATCATATCCAAAGTCATATTCAGTATCAGGGCTTCCGCTGTCATCAAAAGAGGCTGTGTTGGCTTCTGTGATTCCAATTCCATGATCAGCTCGCGCACAGCTACTTTCTCCTCCCCCAATCATCATCGCTGACCCATCACCAGTATCCCAGTCACACCAGAAGCCGCTCTTGTTGGCGCTTTGGATGTTTCCACTGCACTCAGCCTGTTGAGACCCATCTGTTGACTTGTACTGTCCGCCATATTGAACCATGCTACTTCCCAGACACTGATCATTGGCGTAGACTTTACCATCTCTAAAGTCGCCATAACTACTGTTTTTTTTATCAGAATGTTTGTCCACCCAAACACTTTCCTGTTGTCTGCAACTGAGGGGTATGGCTAGGGTCATCACTACGCGTGATTTTTATTTCACTACCGCTGACCGACCAAAAGGCTGTTGAGATCATATCGTTGTTCACTAAAGTGTTGTTAGTTGTTTCAATAGCAGTTCATTGGTCATAGCACCATTTACCATTAGAACATAGCTAGCAGAGTCGCTCAATCAAATTCATTATACGTAAGCGTGCTCACAATCCCGATAGTGCACGCTGATAGCGTCAGAAAATCCGACTTCGCCAGAATTTGTTCTTTTCGCCCGAGCGGCCATCGTTAGCGCGGGGAAAAATAATATATTTCGCGACTATAATGGATACTAACAGAAACTCGGCCTACTGGTCCGAAAACGGAGTCAATGTTTCGACCTTTTCCCTTGGGTTAGAGTTCTTAAATAAGGCAGAAAAAGACAAAAACAAAGGAAAGGGAGACTCGAAATCAGCCCCGTCACGATTCGCTTCAACTGATATTGTTGTCGGTTTTTCGCGTCGGATTTGATGCACAGTTCCACCGGCTATGTTCTAAAACAATTGGTTCATGCTTTCAGCTGTGCATTATCGAGTTATGGAGCACGTGGGAAGTTTGGAGAGCACTCAAGAGGCTAGAGTTTCCCTCGGCTATGGCCTCGGGCAAAACTTACACCTCTTTCGTGCTCACCAAACTTCCCGCTTGCTCTATAACTCGATAGTGCACGGCAAGGCATGAACCAATTGTTAATCATCACGCATCCAATTATTGCTTTCCCCGTTTGAGAATCGAGCTATAAGGGTCTATCTTTTAAGACTTGCTGTGATATCACAATTAACCTTACGATCATTGCAAATGCATTAAACCGTTAAAGTCAAGAAGAGTACAGTTATCATTTGGTTCTAAGCTAGCGAGAAAATTGAATCATCCTTTATAGATCTGAAGTGCTCTGATAGCTTTAAACCATTAGAATAAAAACTGAAATAGTAACGAGGAGGCTGAGGAGCTAGTCGTAACTCTAACCCTCACTGGGAGGGAAGGATGAGATAGAAGGATGAGAGGGATAGAAGGAAGGCACCTCTTTATGTTTCTTGTTTCTTGTTACGTTTCTGAGGATTCGTACAGTGTACAGGCGAGAGGACAATTGGACATGTACTACCCTACTAGGTTCACCCGATTAAACCAATCTCCAACCCACCCATCCACCCCACATGCACCACACTGTAATCTAGTGCGTGGGAAATTAACGTCTCCTAACACTAACCCTGCAGGAGACGGGACCTCCATTTATTCGTCCTTATCCGAGAAGACTAGAAAATCTAATCATTTGTTATAGAGAAGAGGCAGCATATTGTTCTCAATTATTTTTAAGACTTAGAGTGTTGGTCCGGCCGAGGCTCGAACCCTCGACCTCCCGCACAACCGAGTCCAGCGCTCTAGATTAGGAAGGATTTTTCTCTTGCGCGGATTCTTTCTTTAATTCAGATAAGTAACCTTTTTGGTTGCCATCTCGATCGTGCTTTTGACTGCAAACCAAACAGATGAAGCCCATTAAAAAATTAGTACTTCCTCGCGGGTATGTTGCACGAAATGTACTCGGCGGGAAAATGTCTATTCTGTAATCTATGATGACGTGTGTGAAGCTAAATTAGCGTCCATAAAGCTTTTTTTTTTTTTTTCGTCAGTAAGGCTAAGAAAAACATCCTGACCTCAATTTAACTTTTCATTTCGTTAGAAAAAATTCCCAAAAAGGATAGGGAAAAAATTCTGAAAGAAGAATGATGTCATTACACTCACAGTATACCTCAAATTCTTTGCTATAAGCTCGTAGCTTCCGGGACGTCTCCCCGTCTTTTTCTTCAAAATATATTCACAGGAACTTACTGAAAATTGCTAAAAAGTGGTTAATATGAATAAGGAATAGGGAAATGATTACGAATTATTCGATGGGATTATTCCAGCTGCGTATCAGCTCTTCATTGCATATTAATCCAAGGGGCAAAATCTGCTATGACGGTAACACCATTAACTGACAAACATTGATCTCAACAGTTTAGAACTCCAAGAATTAAATAAAAATAGCTATTTCACAGTTAAGCGTTCCTCAAAATAGATTTACAAGCGCATGCTTGTCTGTGATTGTCATTATCCTCCCTACAGGATATATCTTGAGACCCAAAATAATAATGATAACACTAACTAACAAACAAGCACGTTTGGTCAGCACCTTCTTCAAAATATGAAAAGTTTCAAGTTTAGTAATTAAATATACAATTAAAATACATACGACACCTATCCTCCTCAGAAACTACTGACGTGGTTGTTTCTGCTAGCCCGAAGCGGTTCCTCGCGCGACATATACTTCCCGTCGCTGTCATATTCAACTGGGTTGAATTCGAGGCAGCCTGGTTCATGGAGAGCCAGTAATGTATCAGCAGGGTGAAGGAGACGAGCACGTGAACATTCGACGCTTGTACGAGGAAAGCCAACAGTCTCACAACAGAGACTTAAAGCGGAGCCTTCATCCACGATAACGAAAGGTGGTAGCTTTTTGATAAAGGCCGGTGGCTCTGATGGCAGAACCGAATCGATACAAATCCGACGTATGATTAATAACATCACGTAATTGATATGCACCTGTTTGCAACAGCTACTTTTGGTATCATGTTGTAGAAAATACACTGAGCTTTAAAAATAGCAAGGACAAACAACTCAAGCCTATCATAATCTTTTAGGTTTATCAAGTAAACCTACTCTCCCTAAAGCAATCAGTATCAAAGGAGCTAAACCGATATCTAAACACACTCAAGATCAACGGCTCGCTGTGGAAAGACAAGAATGTATATTCACAAATTACACCTTTAAAAAGAGGAAAATGGGCTACGGACAACCTTACCTTTTACCTGTAAAGTTCTGAAAGCGTCTAGACTCCCAAGACCTGTGTTAGATAAACACACGTACCACTCAATATGTGACCTTTGAACGCTGTTTATTCGAAGCATACCATCTTTTACGGAAGCATCAGATAGAGTACCCCCAAGCTTACGCCGCGTGATTTTAGATGTCATCTGGCCTCGAACCCAAGAATAGAATATTGCTGGCTCGTTGATAAAGACTTCCCGGGAAGCTGAATACACGCTTATCTCGGTTGGAACAACACATCCCTAAATACCGACCGGTCCTCTGCTGCCTTTGCTTCCTTTTACGCCAATATATCCCTTTTTGTCCTTGACGACCCTTCGCTCCAGTCTCTCCTTTTATCCCGGGTGCTCCAAGAGACCCTGTATCGCCTTTTTCACCCTTTGCTCCTTGAGGTCCCACAGGTCCTCTTTTGCAACTTATGCCTGGAGCCCCGATAAACCCCAAAGGGCCAGGTGGTCCTTCCTTTCCTGGGGCCCCTTTCTCTCCTTTATATCCGGGATACGCAGGAGCTCCTGGCGGTCTCGAAGGTCCTGTCTGGTATAATGGGGGTTTATAAACTTTATCGAACTTGTCATTTATTTCTTGGCGGATTTGTTGTAAAGTTATTGTTCCTGCAGTTGGACTAGGAGCAATATTTCTTTCCTTTCTTTCGTAATGATCCACCGCATGTTTTCTCATTGCACCTTAAAAACCTGTTTATCAAACAGAAAAATAAGTAAGGGGTTTCAAATACTATTAAAAAAGATATTTTTCCATACTGGAGGTTTGAAGTTTTGAAATTTTTCAGCTTTAAGGTCGACGTCGCCTTTCACCAGAAAAAAATAAACAAGTGCGGCCCCTTCTTTAAATTACACAAAGGATGGAGGTCCTTCTTTTCAAACCATGAATATTTGGCGAAATGTTTAGTTTTCTAGGGTCCCAAAGGGATTGATTAAAACGAAAGTACTGAGACTAAGCATTCCAAAGCTCTAACATACATTAGTAATTTATTTTCTGAGTTTATCAGCTCATAACCAATTAGAACAATCCTCTCTCGATATCTCGTTCTGGACCCTTGAGACTGACCTATCTCAGGGCATCACTGTTCACTGATGTGTAAGAAAATAATTTTGTCAAGTCATGTCTATGTATAACCCGTAGAAGTGTATGGAATGTTATATTGTACTCATATTACTATTCTTTCTTTACGTAAGTAAATAATATGAATAAATAATAATGCCCCCATTGTTTAACAAATACCGACCTATTCATCCAGGCGAAATGATGAGGCTTTACGTTTGGCTACAGCCTATTATGATCTCCATGATTTCAAAATAATATCATAGTGCACAGCAAAAATTTTGGAGCTCATGACTAAATAGTGTGCCTGAGGCAGTTTAGCCATTTTCTCCATTTCATATTCTGACTCGCAGGGAATAGAATTTGAGAAGCTAAGCTAATTCATATCAAACCTCCAAAGTCATTTCGATCAAAGTGAATTGTTTTATGCTTACCGGTAAACGTTTTCGCTTTGTTATCGACGTTTTCATCTGTTTTATTCTTCATCTTCAGATAACTTTCAACAGCTTGAATGCGTAGTTCGTTGATATCCGTTCGCTTGTTGTTTATTTCTATTCTCAAGAATAGCGCAACAATCAGTAGAATTGAAATAAAAGAAAGAACAGATGAGCTCTTCCGAAAAACGCTGTCTGTATATTTTGCGCGAGCTTTATTTTTTGAGTCCATTGTAGCTTTTCGGGACTTTTTGGGTCTTCTGGCATATAACGTTTGTAAAATACCTCAAACAGAACTGACTTATTTTCTTCCGCTGAAGAACTGAACTTTCCGTGTGACTGATGTGGCTAAAGTTTCCTGTTTATCTTATTCTTCTGTCACGGCTGAGTTACTTGAAAAAAAAAATAAAATAATAATAATATGACACGCTTACGATTGGAAGCCGAAAACCTGCCAGTTGAACTCATGTTGAATATAATTGCATAATGTATGTTTCACCTAGAATTTTTTATATTTCTTTCTTTGTTTTTTATGTGGACTCAAAGGAAGTTGTTTTATTGACCTCGTTGACGTGATAATCGATTAAAAATGAATGCTACGTTTTCCGTTGTCTACTGTGACCTGCATTAATTTCGTGTAATAAATTTTGAGATATATGATATTACGCAAGAAAATATTTCAATCAACGTCCAAAAACACTGAATAAAAACTGAAAGTAGAAAAAAGGGCTTTTTTGAATAGTCACGTAGAGATGTTATGGAAGAGTCTGATAGGTTAAAGAGGAGATGAAAAAGTTTCCCTTGTTAAACTAGGGAAACCGAACTGAACCCCCTTGAAAATAAAGTTTGGAAGTGACTGTCTTTGCCAATGAGATTACAATCAGCAAGATTTGGAATGGAGCATTGATATTCATGATGGCAAATTGTTTTGATCCCCTACCTATGACCTCATGCTCTCACCACTCGTTCATTTCCGTTCGCTTGTTGATCGTCTCCATTCTGAACAACAGCCCACCAATTATTAATCGTCTTTGCTATTACGCATCGAGAGAAAGCTATTTGCTGGATAAGGCTCAGTTTTCAAAAATGTAAAGAGGACTATACCAGGTCACGCAATTGGCTTCTTGTGAGAATGGAGAGGGATCAACTGTCTTTAACAGAGTTTGAAGGAGGTACTATAGAAAATTCACTGCCAGTGAGAGGGATCATTAGAATGCTACAGGGCCTATGGTGGGGATGGGGTTGGGGGGGGGGGGGTCAGGTAAATTTTATTGTGACACACACAACTAACATCTTCTAAATCCCCCTTCCCCCTCCCCTCTCTGGCGATAAAAAATGACCAGTGCCAAAGTTATTAGTTCCAGGCCTCCATCTTGTTTATACCTGACATCACTACAAAATCATTAATGAATACTTCACATTTCCTTAAAAAGATTGATGAGTTGTGAGTCTGACTTAAATTGATTTAGAAAATATCTACAAAGTTCAAATGGTAAATTTGCCACCGTTACGATTATAAAAGCTGAAGTTTGGAGCGTTAGCTCCGCTCCAACGAAGGGTTGACACTCGAAACGTCAGCTTTTATAATCGTAACGGTGGCCAATTTACCATTTCAACAAGAAAAATTTTCAACAAGAAAAAAAAAAACAGCGTTACCTATAGCTGTTATTTATACGTAGATGCGAAACAATATCACTTATCCTCGTTTTCAAATTGCATTTCCACGCTAAATACTTCGCCTCGTTAACCAATCAGATAGCTAGATTTAATTCAACGATGCAATTCTAAAGGTAATTAATTTGTTTCCAGTGAAAATCTAAAGATGTCTACGGAACGTAGCGTTGCGGCTGGGTTGATGGTCAAGTTATTTTATCGTTGCTATGAGAGGAAAAGGTTTGCTATTACTGACCATTTTTAAATGCACATTTAACTTAAATCACAAATCATCCTCTACAAAGTTCTTTAGTTCTACACTAAGTTTGAAAAAATAAAGGCCTGATTATTATTAACGGATCCATAAGTTCAACGAATAGGACTGTGATGGAACGTTTCCTGTGACAGTATTATATCCAAAGTCATATTCAGTCTCGCTGGTTCCGAGGTCAACAAAAGAAGCATTGTCAGCTTCTGTGATTCCCATCCCATGATCAGCACGCGCACATCTACTTCCTCCTCCACCAATCATCATCCCTGATCCATCACCAGTACTCCAGTCACACCAGAAGCCGATCTTGTAAGCGCTTTGGATGTTTCCACTGCACTCAGCCTGTTGAAACCCGTCGGTTGACTGGTATTGTCCGCCATACTGAACCGTACAGCTTCCAAGACACTGATCATTGGCCCAAACTCTGCCATTTCTAAAGTCGCCGTAGCTGGTGATTTTAGATCGGAATGTTTGTCCACCCAGACAGTTACCTGTGGTCTGTAACAGAGGAGTGTGACTGGGGTCGTCACTGCGCGTGATCTTTATTTCGCTACCGTTGACCGACCAAAAGGCTGTTGAGATCATATCGTTGTTCTCTGAAGGGTCGTTTGCCGCTCCAATAGGAGCTTTCTGGTCATACCACCAGTTACCATCATCACGCATCCAATTCTTGCCATCGCTGTTTGAGAATCGAGCGATAAGTGTCCAGCCTGCAAAGAAAGAACACTTCTCATTTTTTCTGTTTTTCATGACATTGTATGGACAGTTTTATGAAAGGATAGTTATTTGTTCTTTCTATAGCTTGTAACGAATTGTGCAATGATCTCGCCTTTCTTCTGTTTTTCTTGGGGTTAGCAGTAAAAAAATAGCCGTTAAATTTTTACTGATGACCACAATGAGAAAATATTAATTATAAGCCGTAAATAGATCAAGATTTTTAACCGTAAGCCGTAGAGAAAAACTGAGTGAGGCACTTTTTCTGTTTTACCGTCTGATATCCATTGCCAGAAAGTTGAAAAAATGGTTGCTTCGATTTAACATGGAATCACTCTAATAAATTTTGTGGATTGATGTTTGAGTAACAAAATTTTTTTACACCATAATCATCAAGAGGTAAAAAAAAAAAAAGAAAAGAAAAAAACCAGAATTCAAACTCATCTCAGCGGTGAGAACTTGTAATGAGGGATGTTCTAATGCAGTGGCGGATCCAGGGGGAGGGTCCGGGGGGTGCGGACGCCCCCTATCCGACCTGACGCTTACAACTTTGAGACTGGAATTCTTACATCCGAAGTATCGTGTATCACTTTTTAACTGGCTGATTCTTTTACTAATGAATCCAAGTAAACGGTAAGCGGCCAAGCAATTATAACGTGCAACCGCGACTGGTGGAAGGGGGTGTGGGGGAGAAGTAATTTGCCTCAAAAGAGTCTAACAGTCCTTTCTGAACCAAAGTTTGGACCCCCCCAATCAAAAATTCCTGGATCCGCCCCTCTAATGTCTTGGAACTTGGAGGATATTATCATCCCAACGTTAAGGTTCCGTAAGCGAAAATGATATTGGCCTCTTGACAAAGCACTGTTAGTGAAGCAGACATTGGTTTTCAGGTGTTGCAAAGCCTAGATATATCAAATAAAACAAAACTTGTAAAGAGGAAATAGTTAGAGCTTGACAAACAGATAAACATCAAATATGGTTTACCTTTACATGTTTTTCCATCCCCAATAAATCCACTTTTACAGGAACAGCTGTAGGAGCCGTAAGTGTTATGGCAGTCTGCATTAACCTCACAAGGCCGAGTGGAAGAACTGCACTCGTCAATATCTGAAGGAAAAATGAAATTAACCTTTGGGTAAATTAACAGGAGAATTTGGAAATATACGGTAACAGCAGGATAACGGCAAACAATTAAGATTTGGGGCAGTCTCCTGTTGTGGAAGAGAATTATACCATCAGTTAAGTTTGAAGCAGTCTTGTAAATGTGAACTTAATTGTGTCTTACCCGTTTCACAATGTTCCCCAGTGTATCCTCTCGTGCAAACACACACGTAACTGTTCTTCTCGTACTGTGGAGCGCATTTCCCATGGTTCTGACAAGGCCAACTGATACATGGAGACTAAAGAAAACATATAGCAATGAGAAATAAACGCGGGTGATGTGGCATAAGCTCGACAGTCAAAATAAATCTTATTATGAGCCATCTTTCCAAATAAAGTCAATATCCCTTAGTTGACCTTCCCCGCTAATACCCAAAATCCATAGTAAGTCTTTCGCTCAAATAACCCCTCTCCTTATTTCTGCAATCAACCCCACTCCATACGCATTCAACCGCGTGTAATTCATATCCTCTTCCTTTCAAAAACACAGAGTGAACAGTTTTCATTTGCAACTTACTGCGATACTATAGTGATGGTGACTCTGACTGGGGATGAGCTTGTCTGAGTTGTTGTAGATATCCGATGGAAGCAATTCACACAGAATTTTGCCATTGATATCATAAAATGCAGCCAGGTTAAAAGAGAAACATGAAGGGATATTGACACAAGCAAATCCACATTCGCTGCCTTCAACAACATGGTCCAAACCAATAGTAGTGATGTTGAGGAAGAAAGACTTGTGACGCTCAAAGTTGACATAAACCATTTTTTCATCTCTGCCTCGGCTAAGAGGTTTACCTTCAACCAGTGCATCAACGACTTTTGTTTCCAGAAATGAAAAAAAGAAATGAAAAAAATTATTGCAAGTTTCCACTCATGCCCAATATATCATCAGAATTCTAAAACACGTGTTAGAAAAACTCTTATCACTAGAACTAGGAAACAACTCCTTGAATTTTTGGGAAGTCTTAATTATAAGACCATTTGAAGTTGTATGCTACCATCATCCCCATGTGGCCGAAATCTGATCAGTTCCCTTGCTTTTTAATTAAGCAGTTTTATAGCAAACTGTGAGTAATTTGCCAGACTGTAAAATGGATATGATAAAATCATTAATTCTAAGGGCTTTTTGTATATTTGGCATAACAGATCACATATCAATTGACAACCTGTCGTAAATGTAAATATACCCGGGCTGCAAGTTGTCTATCAGTTCAGACAGCAATAAACAGAGAGTCCACTATTAATGACAAATTGATTATTGATTAGTTAGCGAGAGAGATATATTTTTTTTAAATTTTTTTTTCTAAAGTTTTTCAAGATTTCAAATTAAATAAGTTATATCTAAAAACAAACTAACTTCACTACACCAAAATTTGCTTTTCTCTGTTGTCTTGTAAACTGACAACGTCCGAAATCTGACGTGCTTTCGAAAATGAACCAGTCAGTGTTGGCAATTTCCACATAGAAAAGATATTGTTTCGACTCTTCATGATGAGAACTTGTCAGTGACAACAGTTCAGCAAAAGGAATGAAACAATTATGAAACAATTTCATCGTCGTGAATAACTTAACTTTATAAGTGTTCTTAAATACTCCTCACTTTATTTTTAGTAGAAGTTGATTTCCTTCCTACCTTATGTCCCTTTGTTAGGACGAAACAGTTGTAAAACTTAAAGAACATGCAACTTTTGAAACAGATGAATGAATAATCGAAATGTTCACCTCATATTCCTCCACCTCTTTTTTCCTTTTCTTTTTTCATCTTTTATTTTACTATTATTTGGTGAAACACTTTCTTTATAATTGCTCTTTCTATAAGGGGATAAAACATATCGTATCGTAGTCCCATGTATTGTGATAAAAAGTTAATGTGTCTTGGTAATAATTTTGAACGGTTCAAACAAGACACAGGCTGGGAATTTTTTTCCTCTACTCCGGAAAGAAGATGATCTTCACTGCATTCTATTCTGGAATAGTTGAAAGAGAGTACCGTGGCGATACGAAGAGCCAAAATAGAAGAAAAAAAAATATACTTTACGTGAAATGTTTGAATGCTATACCAGCAAAATATTGAGTTTATGATACAACTTAGGAGAGAATGATAATTAAATCACCTTTGTCTGCTACAGCCCAGCCAAGTAACCATTCCACTAAAAACACAGACACAAAACCAAACGGAAGGAGCGACAAAATGGAGCTTTTCCTTTTAAAATACATCACGGCATACGACTGAAATATCTCTTATGTTGACAGACTATTGGTGCACTGACTGTTTTAGTTAGTTGCACGACTGAACATCGCGGTGTGGGTCCTAACACAACGACCATTAGAAGATCACTTCCCTTGTTCGTTTCTGTAAAGCAGAGCAGTAAATATTTAATGCTAATTGGCTTAATTAAGTTCTGTGATTGACAATGCTCCTTGCCCCATGCAACGGCACACCTAAATACTTAACTATGACGGGCCTTAAGATAAAATCACATTACGCTTATGTGGTAAAGTGATTTACGTGATGGTCCATCGCGCTTAGGATAGATCAGTTATCGATAACAAACCCACGTTCATTATTAATTTTTAAAGATGATTCTTCGGCATTTTTGTTTTTTTTCAAAGAAACATCATTTAGATACACTTAAGAACATCTTTGAGGCAGTCAATTCTCTACTTTCTGTTCTTTCAAATAACCTCTTCTAAATGTTGTTGACGAAGAAACGATTACATGCAATCTTTACTTTCCAAAATGTTTCTCGTTTTACAGTGATATTAATGGTATTAATGGAATGAGGCAAGATTTTCTCCTTAAAACATTCAAAACAAGCCCAGTTATTGGCAGGTTATGATATATAGACGTAGCATTTGTGCGTTTTCTTGTTTACATCTAAAGTTTTCATTGATTAACGATTAACGTAGTAATGGGTGTTTGGAAGGGAAAAGTAAGGAATAAAAATAAGGAAATAAGGTGATCAGAGACTTATAATTAGTAGCCTCGAGAACAGTTGTATATTTTTTTTTGCATGAAGTGCGAATGTCTCTTCATAAGACAAACAGATTAAAGGCAGTAATGGACCAGCAGGTATCAATTTAGCAGGTGAAATTTAAACATGGATTGCAGAGTTCACTTTTCTTGTATTCAAAATGCAAGAGTTTCCTATTACTCAGTTTGAATTTCCTGTCTTTTCCACTTATTTTCGTGGTCTATTGTCAGTCCATAAGCCTTTGCGCGCGGTACAGTAATTACTCGATTTAGCGCCCCCTTTCAGAACGTGCCCCTCAGTGATACTACACAAAAAAATGTCTAATAAGATATATATAAGATATATATATATATATATATATATATATATATATATATATATATATAATTATGACAATTTTTATCTATCCTCCCTTTTTAGCGATGTCTTTTCTTTTTTTCTTTCCTATTACTGAATAATAAACAAAGCAAGAGGTCGCTTAGAGCGGAGAGTCAGCTTTCGGAGGCGGTATTTTTCTAGATGAATGTGGGGATTTGTCTCTCTTAAATGCTGTTTTATGGCATCGATCATCAAACATGAAAAAGCTTTAAAGTACTCAACTCAGACGTCAACCATATGGCTTGTAGACGTAAATTTCGTAAATAACTGAGTCCACTTTTTGTTCATTGTTGGGTGGAATTTCGAAATGTGCAATTTAAGTTAACTGGCTGAAGTAGAAGTTCACCGTAACCACAACATATTTTTATATTTCTATAATCTTCTACCCTACTTAAGCTAGTCTGAATAAAAACATCATGAAAGAAGAAATTAGAATTTCGCGCTACGCCGAGATTAAAAGCTTGTATAGACCACTTTCATAAATGGCTGCCGGATTAATATTCTTTTGTTTAAATTTAAATTTGCCTGGGTGGCCTCGCTTGAGATAATGTATTCTTTTGAATTTTGTACTGGAGAACGAGGCCACCTAGGCAAATTTAAATTTAAACAAAAGAATATTGATCCAGCAGCCATTTATGAAAGTGGTCTATATTTACAGTCATGACGGCAAAGGCAAAGCAGGTGTCAAACGGAAAAACTATTTTCAATGTAAGAAACCGTTAAAAAGAAAAACTCATATGACTTGTTCTCACAAAGGATCCATCTAAATATGCGAAGCAAAAATAATACCTCAAACAAGAGTTTTGTGGAAAGACGAGTAATTCAGTTTGTGCCAATTCTGATGATGGGCGCTGTCAAAAACGGGCCCGTTTGAGCGCTGAGGCGATTTTTGCTTGGAAAAATATATATTACAATATTTCGAAAACCCATGGTGGTTTCAATTTTTTTCTTAGACTAGGACAGATTCATGGGCAAATTTTGAAAGAAATCGGTTATTTTTTACCCGAAAAGCATCCGACCGCTTTTAAAGAGACTGCCCAAATAGGAGGTAAACACATGGAGCCACCAGTAAAATTCTATGAACAAACCTGTGTCCTTTTTTTGCAATTTTTATTTCTCAGCTTCGCCATTGTGTCTACGTTTTAGGTCCCTATTTTACCACCCGGTATAAAGCTTCCACCTATCCGCCGTAAAGTATACGTGCGTGACCAAAGGGCTCATAGAAAGCGTGATCTGTATATCGCGTTAGCGAAGGAATACTGGGATGATATGATACAGGAAACTGATGTCGATGAAGTGGTTGGTAGGCTCGAAAATACCATCCTAGGGCACCTGGATAGCTGCATGCCTCTAAAAAAAGGTGCGCATGTCTTCAAGAGACCCGGGCTGGATGACTCCGCTCGTTCGATCGATGATACGAGCCAAATCACGCATATCACTCAGTAATCAAGACCGTCTTAAAGTTATGAATAAAAGGATCTCTGAAGTGATTTCAAGAAACAGAAGGGACTTTATCGCCTCTATTGGAACTCGGGATTGGTGGAAAAAAGTGGATAAAACATCTCAGCGCCGCAAGCCGGTGATTTCTCTATCTCTTGGCCACTACGAACTCAACGCGTTAAATGACTACTTTGGTGACCTATGTAATGACCACGCCTACAGAAAGCCAACACCTCTGGAGATTAGTGAAGATCAGGAAGTCCCAGAAATCTCAGAGCGACAAGTCCTGAATTCTCTTATGCGTATAAAGAAAACAGCAACCGGACCAGATGGCATCCCGTATACTATATGGAAAGACCACGCCGAGCTATTCGTTCCAGTGATCACCAGGATTTGGAATCTGTCTCTTAGAACACACGCCTGGCCTGTCTCTTGGAAAAAGTCAGACCTGTACCCCTTGCCAAAGGTTGATATACCAAAGGGAATATCAGACTTCCGCGGAATAAATGTGACACCTGTCATCGCAAGGTGCTTTGAGAAAGCTGTCTTAGGAACACACGCAAGGGAGACCTTCGATGAACATTCTGGGATATCACAGTTTGCATACATAGAGGGAGGGAGCTATACCAATGCTCTACTGACTATCCAACATACTGTCAATCAATATCTTGATATCCCAGAGTGCAAAGCGGTACGCCTATTCGCTATGGATTTCAGCAAGGCTTTTGATAGTGTGAAACACGATCTCCTCTCACACAAATTGAAGCAACTCCCCCTAAATCCTTTTATAGTTAACTGGTATCTAAGATTTTTGGAAGACAGGCAGCAGAGAGTCATTAGAAATGGGTTTATTGGAAAATGGAAAAGTGTCAACAAAGGTACCACCCAAGGAAGTGTCAGCGGGCCGCACTTGTTCAATGTCTTTCTCAGTGATTTAGAGATACACTTGGACAATAAGAGCGTGTTGGTAAAATATGCAGATGATACAACCATTATCTCGCCTGTGATAGGTGATAATGACAATTCTATCGCACTGATTAATCAGTTTTCCCAGTGGTCTAGAAGTAATGGTATGTGTAGCAATCCATCTAAGTGCAAGGAAATCATTTTCCGCAAGAAAGGTTGTACAATAGAGTTTCCGATGGTGTCTGGAATACCACAGACAAAAGAGCTTACTATTTTAGGGGTAACATTTCAGGAAGACAGTAGGTTCATAACACATATTCGGGAAAAACTAATCAAAGCAAACAAGTGCCTGTTCATTTTAAGATCTTTAAGGAAAGAAGGGTACAATCAGGCCGAAATAGACCATCTGTTTCTAAATCTGGTTCTACCAAATATATTATACGGGCTGTCCGTATTTGGCGCTGTAAATTCCGAATTAACAACAATCCAATGTTTCTTAGATCGATGTTATAAGCGCAAGTATACATCCGACCACATTAATGTTTATGAATTGTTAGTTCAACAGGACACACGTATCTTCAAGAATGTTTTTAATAATACAATACACCCTTTAAGAGCTATAATGTCAAAAAAGAAATCAACCAAGTACAATCTGAGGAAAGAGACAAGTCATCATCCTAAAATAAACACTGATAGGTTCAAAAACACGTTTGTTAATCGCTTAATTTTTAAACATAATCTAGTCTTATAATTTTTATCTTGATTTTCTCTGTAATTTATATATATATACCTTCTTTTAATGTTGTAACATAGGATATGTGATTATTTATTTTATGACTTAATAAAGATTCAAAGATTCAATTCTTTGGAATTAAGGTGTTACTTTCCAAGAAAGATGTAGATGCAATTAAAAACATCTTTGAGGCAGTCAGTTCTCTAGTTTCCCTTCTTTGAAATAGCCAGTTTTCGAGGTTGTTGTTAATAAGTAGCCTTGAGAAAAGGTTGTATTTTCATTCTCTCAGTAAACTGCATGAAGTGAGATCGTGCCTTCATTAAGCAAATAAATGAGGAGCAATAATGGACCAGCAGGTATCAATCTAGCAAGTGAAATGTAAACCTTCATTGCATTGTTAAATTTTCTGGCGTTTGAATTGAATGATCATGGGCGTACTTCGAAATAGTTCAAATTTCCTGTTTTGTACACTTATTTTCGTGGTCTAATGTTAGTCTATGAGCCTTTGCGCTTGGGTACCGTAATGATTCGACTTAGCGCGCGCCCTCCTTCCAATAAGTACCCCCTCTCTAAAAAGCGCCCCCTTTCTATTTAGCGCCCCCTCTCTAAGCTCATCACCTTAGTTGTGATTTGAGCACTCGCGCATGGCAACGTGTCTGCACTTAGTCCCACAAGTGTAGCGCCCAGGCAATGGTTTATTCCAGAGCTTGGCCCAGTGTATGCACTGCACTGATGAGACCCACATAGGTCGAAACAATGTGCACTGTCTGCAGTTAGATAGCTCTCGCTTGGCTTTGCCTTTCGGCTACCTTGCGATTGAGCACTCTACACTGGGGTTGCCATGCACTTAGCCTTCGGGCGAAGCTCATCACCTTAGTTGTGATTTGAGCACTTGCGCATGGCAACGTGTCTGCACTTGGTCCCACAAGTGTAGCACCCAGGCAATGGTTTATTCCAGAGCTTGGCCCAGTGTATGCACTGCACTGATGAGACCCACATGACGCGGGCTTTTGCTTGTTGGTAAGTGTTCGCTCCTTTCCCTAGTGGTTGGGAGTTTGGTTTGTGGTTTTTGGTGAGGTCTAGTATCAGTTAAGTGAGTACCTGCCGGGAGGGAAAACTTGTGATCTTTTCCTCTCGGTCAGGTTTCTCCTTTTTCGCTTTTGGTCAGTGTTTGGTTACCCATCCCTTTGCTTTGTCTTTGGGTTGGGGCCGAACTTCAGGATGATTGTTTCCTTTAGTAGGACAATCGATGTGGACTGCAAGGGGCTCCCCGAGGGGATGCTTTTTCCTGAGGCAGTAAAGTTACTCCTCGAGTATTTTGATCGTGAGTCTGATCATGTTGTGGAGGCAGTGCAGGCGTGCCCTGGTCGCGTTGCCAGGGTTACTTTTGCAGCTGATGTGGCCAAGCTTTTTTTTGAAGAGTTGGGCGTGGTTAAGTTAGGTGAGGTGGAGTGTAGGGTGGTTACACCTCCTCCTCCCCCACCTCAACTTACCACTGTGGTTCTGTCTTGGTTCCCTTTTGAGGGCTCCAATGAAGCGATACGTACTGCGTTGTCTGCTTTTGGCATCGTCAAGTCTGTCCGTCATCAGTCTTGGTCGGGTAGACCCTCGGTCTTTACTGGGTCTAGAATTATTCAGATGGTGGTTCAGAAAGTTATTCCACCCTTCATTGGTATTAGAGGTATACGTTGTAGGGTTTGGTACAGGGGGCAACCCCTGCAGTGCACTGTGTGCCGTAAAATAGGCCATAAGGCTGCGAGTTGCCCTTCCAAGGGCAAGTGTTTTAGGTGTTCACAGCAAGGCCATTTTGCTAGAGATTGTAAGGCCACCGTTGATGTACCTACAGTCACAGACGATGTCGAGCCATCCTCTATGCCTGAAGATCCGCCCGCTGACAGTGCTGATGAAGCCTGCTCGCTCTCATCTGAGGCCAGTGAAGATCGCTTCTCCTCTTTAAACGAGGGTGAGGAATTACCAAATGATTGTGTACCGGCAACACAGGGTTTTGCTAACCCTGTCTCCGATATGGATGTCGGAGAGACGACCTCTGCTTCTCGGAAGCGTTCAGCCTCCCCGGCTCCCACTTCTGCTAATAACACTGTCAAGAGGACCCAACAGGCCCCACCCACTGATTCTGCTGCTGCAGCCAAGCCTATTGCTGTTACTCCCTCTGAACTTTCCGCTGCTTTTTTAAAGGACCCGTGGCTTAGCACTATTTCATCCGAGGACCGCGTTTTTTTGGCCGAGATTGCTGTGTTACATCACCTGCCTGCTCCTGCTGGTAAAGATATTTCCGTTTGGTACTCTGATCCGAGATATGTTTTTGAAC
This sequence comes from Stylophora pistillata, assembly GCF_964205215.1. Lineage (NCBI taxonomy): Eukaryota > Metazoa > Cnidaria > Anthozoa > Scleractinia > Pocilloporidae > Stylophora > Stylophora pistillata. The sequence continues at coordinate 48,825,661 of NC_142520.1, read as the reverse complement.
ATCGTGAAATTTCTACTGCCTTTAGGCTTTACCGGTCACTTAAAAAATCTAAAGAACCAAAATAAAATATATAATTAACTTAGGCTTAAAAAGAAAAACTAAAAGAAAAAATTAGTTAAGTTTTGAGTGGGTTTGTTTAATTTCTGGGTGTGTGTGTGTTAATTTTTAAGTGAGGTGGGGTTCGATTCCCCAGCGAGTTTGGCGTCTGGTGACCCTCGTTTTTGGTGGTCCCCTTCCCTAAGGCATTGCACGTAAGCCAATGGGTTGGGATTAGACATGTAGGTCGGCGGGATTGCACCTCCCTTCATCGGGGCCCGGCCGTCCACCTTAAACATAAAAAAAAACTGATGAGACCCACATAGGTCGAAACAGTGTGCACTGTCTGCAGTTATATATATATATATATATATGGCCATATATATATATAAGTTCGTTCAGTTTCCAATCTTTTCTATCCTTTCAAATAAGACTTGAAGTTTGTTTCACATTCTGCTGTCTCTCAAAATAGAAACTTACATTTTTAAGCAACCTCAGTTACAGTAAGCGCCCTCCCTTGAGGTAACTCAAGAGTAAATAAGCGCCCTGGAAATCAAAAATCGAATCATTACAGTACTCTAGTAGTTTTGCGTAGCAGAAGTAAAATTTTCAGTTGAAAAGAAAGTATTTTTGGAAGTATGAGCCATTTTCATGTCCATTTTAGGAAACTCTATTACAGATCTCGAGAAATTCTTATCGAGGAAGATCCTACTAATTGAACATTAGTAGCATTGTTTGAATGCATTTCTAATACATTCAAACAACTAAAACAAAGCCTTTGTTTTAGCAGTTGAACACCAAAATATCGCTAACTCGCCGAAAACGCTTCAAAATAGCCTGAGATATTTCTGGCATATGATGGGCACATCGTAAAGGATAGTCATTAATTCTTTTTCTAGCTTGTAACGAATTGTGCAATTGTCTCGCCTTTCTTCAGTTTTTCTTGGCGTCAGCAGTAAAAAAAACTAACCATGAAAATTTCTCTGGTGACCACAATTGAAAGATTAACTATTATCCGTAGACAGGCCAAAATTTTAATCGTAAGCCGTTGGATAAAAGAAAGGAAGGGAGGCACTTTTCGCTTTCACCATCTAATCAGATTTAAAAAAGTGTTCCTTTTTTTAACATTAATGCGCTTGAATAAATTTTGCGGATCGATGTTTGATTTAAACACTTTTCACACTATAACAAAGTAGGCTTGCGAAAGCAAAAAGGATATTGGCCTCTTGGATGAGTTCTGCTGGTGAGCCAGATACTGGTTTTTACCTGGTGCACAACAATATTTGTATGTTTTTTACACCGTAGATTTTCTGTGACTTTGTCTTCTCGCTCCTCGTAAATAAGTCTTTGAAAGGCTTACACCGGAGGCCAAAAGCTTTCGACATGAAATTATTATTAATCAGGTTGCGCAAGCCTATTTATAAAGATGAAATTACCTATAAAAGTAAGCAAAACTCGCAGAGAGGAAATAGTTATAGCTTAGCTAACAAACTGACTCTATGTAGTGCGCTAGATTAAGAACAAATAGGGTTTACCTTGGAATGTTTTTCCATTCCCAATAAATCCGTTTTTACAGGATCAGCTGTAGGAGCCATAAGTGTTCTGGCAGTTTTCATTAACGTCACAGGGCTGGATGGAGGTGTTGTAGAGCGTTTTCAAGGATTGATATTTCCAGTATTTTTAGGTTTACCTTTTGTTTTATTAAGTCTCGCCTTTTCGCCCCTACGTGCTATTTTGATGAAGCTATAGTTTCGATCATTTACTTTTAGTGTGTGCTTGAACTTAGCTCAGTTCTCACCGTGCTGGAAATTTTAATCGCTTGTTATGGTTGAGGATAATTAGTTTGCTAGGTTGTCATGTTTGGGTTGGTAAAACTGACCTTGTGTTTTACCCACACTGAATATCCCGTTTTGGAAATTCCCACGGTCAGCTAACCCAAACATGTCTGTGATTTTTGTATTTAATACTGGGGCACTCCTTGCTGAAAGTAGTAGAAATAAGCAGTGGAGAAAGAGAGAAAATTAGCTGTAGTAGAAGCAGCAGTATAGGATAATAAAGAAGAAAATTACAGAGTCTCAGTACCTCTTGTTAATTCGTCAAGCGAGTGGTAAAACTCCCGCAACAGAAGCATTGCACTCGTCAAAATCTGAGGGAAAAAGGAAATTAACTTTTAGGTAAGTTAACAGGAGAATTCGGAAATATACGATAACAAGTGGAAAGCTGTAAACAACTAAGCTCTGAGTCATTGTCTGGTCGTGGAAAAGAATTACACCGTTAGTCAACCGTCTTACCAGTTTTACAATGTTCCCCAGTGTATCTATTCGCGCAAGCGCACACGTAACTATTCTTCTCGTACTGTGCAGTCATTTACAATGACAGATCAACAGCGCTTTACAATTAATGTCTCTGAATATTAACCCACCCATCCCACCCATCCCACCCATCCCACCCTAGGGGAGGACATCCATCACACAGTAATTTCATGCGTGGGAAATTAACGTCTCCTACCCCAACCCTGCAGGAGACGGGTCCTCCATTTATTCGTCCCTACCTGAGAAGACTAGAATATTTAATCATTTCTTGATGTTATAGAAAGGTAGCACATTCTTCTCAATTATTTTAAGACCTTGAGTGTTGGTCCGGCCGGGGCTCGAACCCTCGACCTCCCGCACAACAGTCCAGCGCTCTATCCATTGACCTAACCGGGAGGCGGCTGTTTGTTTTATTGAATAAAGGCTGATAGTTTCGAAGGAAACTGTTTGGGGCTGCGTCGGTGGAAGTAACGAGATAATTTGGATATATCAACAAAGTTGAATGGTAAATTAGCCACCGTAATGATTACAAAAGCTGACGTTTCGAGCGTTAGCCCTTCGTCGGAGCGAAGGGCTAATGCTCGAAACATCAGCTTTTGTAGTCATTACGGTGGCTAATTTACCATTTCAACTTTGTTGATATATCCAAATTATTTTGTTTATTTTATTGTTAGGTAACAATCTTTAAAGACAGTTTTCTGTCTAGTTCTCTTTCTTAGTAAAATTCTAGTTCTTTTAATTTGTTTGCTATGATTTTTATATCGTCGATATTGGTTCATTTTACCCGACCTTGGCTGAAGATTAAGAAATGGAGCAAAGAAAATGATATGTCAAGTATAAATATCTCGAAGGTTAGTAAGTGTCAAACTCAGTATGCGGGATCTGTTTCACGTAACTTGAAGTTACTCGATCGCTAGCTAGGTGAGAAATTATAACGATGCGTGAGGATTGACAGCTTAGTCAGTATCACCTTTATCGTTGCTTTCTCTAAAAAGGGGTGAACTACCTCTTGGTTGGATTCGCATTATTGTTGGTAACGATTTTGAACACTTTACCCAAGACATACAGGCTAGAATTTTTCTCTCGTACTCCTGTGCCCTCGGAAAAAAACCCTCCTTGCACTCTAAGAGAGTGCCATAGGGATTCTAGTTCATGGATGGATTCAGCATGACATTTCCGAAAAATGCACCGAAAATAAACTTCATCTGATTGCTTTGAATTCTGACCCAGGAAAAATATTGAGTTCTTGTTATAACCAATAAGATAATAACAATGGCATCACCTTCGTCTGCAACAGCCCAGCAATGAAACCACCCTACCAAAAGAACAGACCCAAAACTGAAGGGAAGTACCGTGAAATAGAGGCCTTGCTTTTTAACATACATCGGTTACGACTAAAATATTATTGGCTGTGATATGCAGCGACAGACCTTATGCTTTTACTTAGTTACACGATTGGACGTCAAGATTGTGCACCCTAATTTAACGACCATGAGAAGACCACTACCCTCATTTGTTTCTGCAACCCAAAGCATCGATATTTAAAGGAAATTGGCATAATATTTTTTTTACTGCGCGCCTTAGTATAGATGGGCTATCAGTAATAAAGTCACGTTCATGATGAAACAGGAAGCTCATGATGAAACAGGAAGGAGATAATATACGCAGCTCACGTAGCGTTTGTGCGTTCTTAATTTATTTAACTTAAATAACTTAACAGAACTTGCCTCATTTCTTTGTAACTCGAGATGATGAAAATCAATTTTATCTACGTCTTAGTTAATTAACTTAAATGCACGCAAGTTACCTTGAAGGCCGCTATAAATGACTTTATATTAAGGTATCACAGAAGGAAAATCAGCTTTTTTATTCAAACTGTAATATCGAGAAAATCATGCGCGCTATCCTTGTTAAAGTAACAGTCTTAAAGCTTAATAAACACTAATTTCGGATATTTAGTTTCATATCTAATTTTTGTTATTGAACAGAATGGGAGCTTATTTCTTTTACGCCGAGATATTTTACAACATAAGTCTGTTTGAACACCCATTTAAACAAAACGTTCCGTTCTTATTGGAACGAGATCTACACATATTGCACTGAAAAAACGTGTCTATAATTTTTCTTTTTTCAACATCTCGTTATTTTTTAATCGGGACGTTGGTATTTATTGTTCTGCAGGTGTTTGTTTGTTGATGTTTGGTTACAACGCGTTCCTAATTCACACCTGCGAAGGCTGTTATTCAATGACATTAAAGCAACCATTTGACACTGTGTTCCTGTTGGCGCTGATGCTGCAAGAAAGTAAAGAGCGGATACAGTTGTAGCAAAGTAGGTCGAGCAGGTTATGTGTGACATGCGTGAATATGAAGCGATTTGTGTGGGTAAGAAAGAGGTCAGGCAGAGGAGAGAGAGAGCTACGAACACTGGAAACGCAAAACAGCTTTCCAACTTTCGAAGTGCAATGCTACGCGAATAATGATGGACTGTCGGCGATATTATTCGTGAACTAGCGCCCACGGCAACTTTGATTGAAATAGACTTCGGCCACTGAATCTCTCTCTTTAACAGGAACCCCTATCACTATCGGTGAACAATGTTTCCGCTCCGATGGAAACTGTAAAGAAATTTTCCTTTTTCCGGAGCGGCAAAAGTGACTTGTCGCTTTTGGAGATGATAAATGCTTGAAAGCAACACTTGGATGACAAAAATAATCATTATATATATCTAGTTTATGATCCTGGGATGGCTGAAGTTAATTTTCAAGAATGAACAGGGAATTATAACCCACCAACAGCTTGGTTTTTTGTGGAAACGGAGGGGGATCAGTCGTCTTTAACAGAGTTTGAGGAAGGCGCCATAGAAAATTGACTACCAATGAGCGGGATCATTAGAATACTACAGAGCCTTAGGGGAATCGGGTAAGTTTCATCGTGACACAAACAAAATCCTCCCAACCCCCTTCCCCCCCCCCCCCCTTCCCCTTATCTCTCCTTCTCCACCCCTTTTTCAGCGAAATTAAAACGACCGGTGCCTTAGTTCTAGTTCCAGGATTTCTTCTGGTTTGCGGGACCATAAGATGTCCAATCAGTCAGTGGCTTCTATTTTCCTATCATCTCTGTTGACAAGTTGGTAGAAAACTCGAGCATAATCTAGATACTTTAGACTTTATTTCATGTTTTTAAAACTGTTTAATAATTATGCACCAATGATTTCAGTTAATAGTTTCTTGATGACTCTTATCAGTTGAATTGACTTCTTTGTCTTACATGGTCTTTTTTTGCATTGGTTTTAATTTACTCATTTATGAAAACATTAATTTAGTCATTTAATTGTTCTCTTTACGCTTATCCAATATAATATGTAGTGCTCGATATAGCTTCAGCAATTTCTTGACGTAAATTGATTCAAACATTTAACTTACCTTGCATATCTTATTTCTGACATACAAATGGATGCAATCATTAATGGATGCTGCACATTTACTGGAAAAGATGTGTTGTGAGTCTGACTCAAAACCATTTTATCAAACGTGATTTTATCGAAAAGTTCTTATGGCATTAAAATTTTTGTCGGTGAAGATCTTAACATGTTCAAAGATTGTAGCGTTGCGGCTGGGGGGATGGTCAAGTTATTTTATCTTTTCTAAGAGAAGAAAAAGATACGCTATTACTGACCATTTTAAAATGTTCATCTAACTTGCACCACAATGTGACATTAAATTGATAATATTATCTTCTACAAATTAAGCTTTTTTTTTTCAAAAAAAGAACTGACTATTTCTAACGGATCCATAAGTTCAATGAATAGGACTGGGATGGAGCGCTGTAGGTCCTAGCATCATAACCAAAGTCGTATTCACTGTCAACGCCACCGTCTTCAACAAAGGAGGCAGGACCAGTTTCTGTGATTCCAATTCTATGATCTGCACGTGCGCAGTTACTTCCTCCTCCACCAATCATCACCACTGATCCATCACCATTACTCCAGCGACACCAAAAGCCGATGTTGTTGGCGCTTTGGATGTTTCCATTGCACTCAGCCTGTTGAAACCCGTCTGTTACATTGTACTGTCCACCATATTGAACCGAGCAACTTCCCTGACACTGATTACTGGCCCAGAATTTACCATTTCGAAAGTCTCCATAACTTGTGATTTTGGATCGGAATGTCTGTCCACCCAAACAGTTACCTTTGGTCTGTAACAGAGGAGTGTGGCTGGGGTCGTCACTGCGTGTGATCTTTATTTCTTTGCCACTGACCGACCAAAAGGCTGTTGAGATCATATCGTTGTTCACTGAAGGGTTGTTTGTCGCTCCAATAGCAGCTTTCTGGTCATACCACCAGTTACCATCGTCACGCATCCAATTCTTGCCATCTTTGTTTGAGAATCGAGCGACAAGAGTCCAGCCTTCAAAGAAAGTACATTTCTCATCTTTTCTGTTTTCGATAACAATATGGAGACAGTTTAGTGTTAAGATAGTTATTTATCCTTTTTTCTAGCTTGTAACAGATTCTGCAGTAGTCTCGCCTTTCTTCTGTTTTTGTTGGCGTCAGCAGTAAAAAATAATAACAACCGTAACAGTTTTTTCTGGTGACCATAGTAGGGAGGTATTACTCATTGCCGTAAAAAGGCCAAAATTTTTAACCGTGAGCCGTAAAGAAAAAACTCGAACTCAATACAGCTCTTTGCAGGATATTATCACCCCAACGTTACAGAAAAGGTTTCTTGAGCGCAAAAGAAATAAGCCTCGTGGCCAAGAACTGCTAGCGAAGAAGACATTGGTTTTCAGCCGTTGCAAAAAAAATATTCCTGGATGTCTTAAACCGTACATTTTCGTCATTTTATCCTCTCGGTCTTTGTTAACAAAAAAAAAAGAAGAAAAAAACTTTAAAAGTCTTATACGAGAATTTTGAACCTAAGAATTTTCTTATTGATGCATTTTCTTATTTGTTTAAGAGCGCCTTTAGTACTGAAATAACTAGTCTATTTCTAAATATTTGCACTCAAAAGCACTTTGGATGAAAGTGTTCCCATCTTATAATTAGGGTATAGCCGCATCAATAAAAGAACATTTCTCATCTTTTCTGATTTTGATAATACTACATGGACGCTACGACTTTCTGTATGAGCATTTCGTAATGGATAGTTCTAAATCTTTTCCTAGATTGAAAAAAAATTGTGTTATGGTCTCGCCTTATGTTTTTTTCGGCGAAATTTGAGCGAGCAGAATGGGGTGTTTTTCCTGCATGGGAAAATATTAATTCAACATTCTGCTGCCGTTTTTTTTAATCAGTTTATGCATCGTATAACGTGCAGAAGGCGTCTTCAATATTAGATGCCGCAGTAAGGGGTCAGCAAGGAGAAAAAATTGGCGTTGTTTATTGCTTTCGCTTTCAGCTGCCTCGGAGAATATTTAAAGCTTTGAACCCCTTTTGCCAAGTTGGTGGACGAGAAATTTTGATCGTCATGGGATCAAACGGCGGAATTAAAGTCGTATTTAACATTATGGCCATGGGTCCAATTAATCCTCGTTGCCAGTGTAATCACTTGCAATAATAGTTTTCTTCCGATCGTTTTATCTTTAATGGCTGCCTATCCTTTTTACACAACATCACAACACGACGGCATATGCTTGCTCTACGAATCTTACCCTTAGGTCGAAAAGCATGCTTTGCATACCATACCATTCTGTGAACCATTGACTAATACAATTTCCTCTCATCTGCGTATACAACCCCTCTCCTGTGGGATAAAAATTATCTACCAAAAAAATTCGAGTGCACCTCCCCTCACCGAAATTTGCACGTGTGATAAAACAGACAAAACAAAAGAAACAAACAGATCTGTTGAAGCGACTTACTAAGTTTAACTCTTGAAATCTTGTTTGAAATTAGCATAGATCATTGTAGCGACAATGGGAGACTGTTACACATCTGAGCGATTGAATATTTACATTCTCTCATGCTAGATTATGATCACAGAAATCTTGAATCTTGCGTCTTCATCGGCTGAATTGTGTAAGTTAGCACAGCTTTCAGCACGAATCAAATAAAAATTATTCTTGCATAACCTTTTTTTCAATTGTCAGAGGAAGAGCAATCACGGAGGTGATAACATACCCACCATCAGATACATTGTTGAAGCGGCGGAATCATCAAGAGCGCAATAATTTTAACGGGTATCTATTTGCCTCCTTAAAAGCCACTTTTCTCGCATTTCATACTGAGGGGGGACAGCATACTGATGAACTTTCAGATCATGACTTAAGATGATTCCGCTTTCAATTTCCACAATGACGAAATTTTTTCAAAAGCCGTTGTTATTTAATTTTTCTCCAGAGAATGAAATTGTTCTGTCTTATTCTTAGGATGCGCCAGCCAGCTGGATTTTGCTTACGGAGCGGTTATTTACATGTTCCGCTCACTGAGCGCTCTTAATACTTTGGCCTGTTCTGAAGGTTTTATATAAAAAGAAAGCAATCTTACTAATTATTTGACAATCATCTCCAGTCCAAGGATGTATGCAGGAACATGAAAATGTTTGGTTCTTCTCATGAAACAAACAAGAACCGCCATTGCGACAACCTGACATGAGACATTCCTAAAAAAGAAAAAAGATGTATGTTCGTTTAACAGGCATATTTACCATATTAAGTAGAAATCTTCCTATTCAGCTGCTGTCATTTTGTGTATATGTTGTGGTTCAATTTACTCCTTGGTTTAAATTTTATTTTCTATTGTTTCAACCCTATTATCATAAATTACCATAACCAAAAACAGTGGAAAATAATATTTAAACCAAGGATAACACTGAACCACAACATATATTTGTAAAGTAAACAGAACTGAACGACTCGCAAAAATCTCAAACTAATATACATGAAAGCTTGTAGCTCCTTTACAGTTGAAAATAAAAAAAATTTTCTTTCTGCAAGTGCTGAAAAAATTATATATATATATATATATATATATATACCTTGAGTACCATAGAGAAAGTAAAACTTTCTTGATCATAAAACTGAGCATTTCCGTCGAGGATCCCATGCTTGTTGAGTTCACAAGTTCCTTTATCGTCCTTTTCAGTTGGTTGTTCGAAGTTTGTTGAGGTACACCAGGAGTTTCTGAGGCACGAAAGGCTGCATGATATTTGATCGGGAGATTGAAATCGTTTGACAGCATGGCCTGCAAGTCGCTTGTTCTCCTGGGTGGTGAATAACGTTGAACGAGAAAGCGTCGAGTCTTCTTTTGCGAAAATAATGGCCGTACCTTGAAAAAAGAGAAGGAAGAAACTTTCCTTGATCGCCATCTCTAAACATACTCGGTACGAACACAGTGAGATGATAGACGTAGGTTTTATTGGCATTGAAACAGAGCAATACGATTGGCCAGTTCTTATCGAGGTTGGATAAGGGAAAGGCTTCATGGTAATTTTATAGACGAATATTTGTTAACTTTCCGCCTAAGCCTATGAAATGGTCCAATTCTGTGTTGCTGATATAACACAGACAGGTGAAACGTAAAATTAAGCTAGATTTATTTTTAACCAAGTCAAGTTTATTACCGTAAGATGTTTGAGGGAACTGACACAGTTGAAACATGTAATGAATTTTCTCGTCGTTGTTGTCACTGTAAAATACTTTGGTTCTCAGTTACTGTTTTAGTCTCAGGTGATATGGTCATCTCTGGCAAGGAGGCACTTTTTCCAGCTTCTCCTTTCTGTCCTGTCATTCCACGGGGGCCAGAAGCGCCTGGAAGTTGAAAATTTGAAAAAAAAAACAAAAGAAAAAAAAAAACAAAATGAATAAAGCAGAACTCAATTGCTGTTTTTCTCTTTTTAATGAATGCGAAACAAAAATAATCTTAACTGATAGAGAAATCGGCTCGATTACCTTTTTCGTCATTTTCGCCTTTTTCTCCTCCCAGTCCTTTATCTCCCCTGATGCCTTGCATGCCGTGTCTTCCAGGTAAGCCCATTATACCTTGCTCACCTCTCTTTCCCTTCGCTCCCTGCGCTCCTCGCCATCCTCGGGGACCTCGGCTCCCTTTCTTACCAGGAGGACCTGGAACGTAGACTTTAAATACGTTGATACTGAGGACGAATACCACTACATTTCATTAAAAAAATGAGATACTGCCACTGTTCACTTTCAATCATTTCAAATATTAAGTGATAAATTGTTTAGATTGGGAGCAAGAGATCGTCTTGCATTCTTTTTTTTATGGGGTTAATCCAAGAATTAAGGAAAACAAGGAAAATAAGAGCTTGTTTTTTGGGGGGTTGCCGTAAACGTTATTCTCAAACTCTTTAATCATCTAGGTTCAAAAAGTGTAAGTCGGAGTTTCTTATGGATGCAAAAAAATTGGGGATGGTACTTTTTTATCCTTTTCCACTGTCGGGCAAAGATTAATTAAAAAAGAAATAATTTCTAAGTTGTTGATTTTTATTCTCTTGGTATAGCAACTAGAGCGCAAAATGCTCATATATGTTTGTTTTTTAACAGTCAGCAAAACTTATTAATTTTTAGCAATTAAAGTGCAGTACAACAATCCCTTCCTGCAAAAAAGCGAAGCTAATCCGCCGAGGCGGGAGGTAAACAAACATTTGCAAAAATTCTTGAATAATAAGTTTAATAAGCCAATTTGGTATCAAAACATGCGACTAGAATAAAATTCCACACACACAGAAAAAAAAAAAAAACAACAACAACAACAACAGCATAAGTAGCTAAAATATTATGATTTTCTCATTTTATGAATTGAAGTATGGACGTCAAGATAAGCATTATCTCGCATCAAAATGTTCAGCCACTGCATGTCTATGTAATACCAGTACTCTTTTGATTCATCAAGTTAGGTAAAGAACGAAGACAGATAGGAATACTATTCCAGATCCTCACACCCAGTCTCGAAAAAGAATTTTTCATGTGTGCTGTTCTCGAATGTCTAAGATTGGCAGCCGCTGAGGACTTTGTATAATAGTGGTGTTTTCCTGACAAATAACTAAATAACTTTGAAATTTTAGAAGGTGTTAGATTATTGACGAGACTGTACATAAACCAACAAATTGTTTTGACATTGATAAGATGAAGAGGAAGAATGTTTGACATGTTAAACAAATGTATAGCATGAAAGCTAAAGAAGAAGAGGATTCAGGAATTTAAGGGAGAGGATGTGGTGAGGATCGGTATTTTGCAAATGAACGGATATGATAATTTGTGCGTCAATCAAGGGGGAAGTCTGGAAATGTAAAAAAAAAAAAATTCTCTGCAATCCCCGTATCAATGGCCGTTCCCTGAAATGTTTAAAACCGAAGAGGAAATATTTACTCACTTTCATTTTATAATAGTGACATGTCCTCTCCGCTGAAACGTCATGTTTTAATTAATAGCTCTGCTTTTGATCCTTAAAGGTTTTTTCAAAATCTTTTCTTCTACCGTGGCAAATTTATATTACTTTAAATACGGGTGGAAATTTTATATCTACATTTCATCTGTTTTGCGGTCTTATGCGTCTGGTATAAGATTATGATCCCACTGTACAGCAAATACTGACCTATTCATCTAGCCAAAATAATGCACGAAGCTTCCTTGTTGACTAAAGCCTTCGAGACCTTATGAATCAAAACTTTAACTTCAAACATTTGGAGCTCGATCACGAATAAACGCCAGGTCTGAGGGCGGCTTAGTCATTTTAGTCATTTCAAATTTTGTCTTGCAGGGAACAGGCCCGTAAATTATGTTCTTCGGTTAAGACTAGCTATATTTATTTTCCTTTTGATCAAATTAAACAGTTTTTTTCCTACCTGTCGACGTTTTGGTCTTATCTCCAACGTTTCAATTTTTTTTATTCGTTAAAGCGTGCAACTTCATGCGACTTTCAACGGCTGAAATGCAAAGTTCGTTCATCTCAGTTTTCCTGTTTATTATTTCCATCCTTGAGAACAGCGCAAAAATGAGTAGAATTGAAATGAAAGAAAGAACCAAGGAGCCTCTGCGAAAAGTATCGCTTGAGCATTTTGCGGAAGGTTTCCTGGTAGGGTCCATCCACGTAGCTTCTAGGGAATTCGAGGGAACAGCTTTCTTCAACAAACTCAACTGCTGCGAGATACGAATTATATACTTGAGCTGAAGGTTCAGGCTTCCTGTGTAACTGATATCCTAGAGAACACGTTCAGGTCACTTGTAAAGTAGATCGTTATTGATTTTTCTCTCATCGCGTCACAAGGGTAAGAGTTCAGAAGCCTGAGCTAACGCCTGAATAAATCCGGTTTTCAAAATATGTGTGGTCTCGAAAGTGATAATTGTAATCTAAGGTCAGTTTGGAATAAATTTTGCTTTTTTGATCACGTCAATTTGACGAGCAACTTCTGGCCTCCCGTAATCTCGCACACTGTTTTTCCCTCTCCGTTTTATGTTAAATTAGTGCTGTTCATAATTGGAATATGGTGTTCTCGCGCAACTGATAAAAATATTAAAAAATAATCAAAGACCAAAATAAAAGAGAAAAACTAGTGCTGTATGTTCGAGGTTCTCAGTGTTGTAAGTCAAAGTGACGAACGTTTAATTTTGAAAAACTTCTTTCCACTTCATCATTTCTACAATAGATTGGTATTGTTTTCGTTTGAAAGATCACCGCGTCGGTCCATAGCACAATACTTGCGGCCACTGTTACCAAAATTTTTTGTTCAAAGATTGTCAATGATATATACGATTTTGATATTATTCAGTCACAAAACGTTCAGAGACCGGAAAATCATTAACTGTTTGGTATTTTTCTCGACGAAAGAAAATCGTGTTCTGATATCCCCCCTCCTCCAAGAGGGGGGTACTTGGGTATCCTAGGTTTGTGGCACTTGCCTCTCATAAACCCCTACCCTATTATATTTTGTTCTTTGGCCACTTACAAACCCTATCTTATTCACTTTAGGAAAATCTAACAACTTTTAAATTACGAATCTTACAATTTTCAAATCCCTAATTACCCAGAATTTCCTTACCCCTAATGTGCGATCCATTCTAGTAACCTATTGAAAATGCACCTTCATTTTGGTCAATCCAGTAATGAAAATGCGACGCCATGCAGCAGTACATCCCCACAGGTATATTATTGGAAAATGCCCTCCTCCTTCACTCTATCGTTTCCGTTCCCTTATTGATGACGTCCACTCTCAAGTACAGCGCAATACGCAGAATTAAAATAAATGAAAAATTCGATTAGCTCTTTCAAAAAACGTCGATTAGCATTTGAATTGAGAAGAATATGCTACCTTTCGATTCTATAACATCGATCAAGAAATGGTTAGATATTCTAGTCTTCTCGGATAGGGACGAATAAATGGAGGTCCCGTCTCCTTCATCTATTAATTAGCTAATTTGGTTAGGCAGGGGACGTTAAAGAACCCACTTCACGAGATTACTGTAATGTGGTATGGTCTGGTTACTGGGAATTGGGGGGAGGAGGCATATGTTATCTTCGCCTTTATTTGATTGTAAACTGCTAAGCAGTCTGGTAAAGTCCCCAGTACAGTGTTGTAAAGCGCCATGAGTTTAAGATATGAGTTATCATTATTATTATTATTATTATTATTATTATTATTATTATTATTATCATCATTTATTGTTATTATTAAATAGGTCAGGATTCACTCGACTCGCGTATCAAGGCAACTGCGCTAGAAAAATCTATTATAGTTCCAAGTTGTAATAATAATAATAATAAGCTTTATTAATGTGTCAAATCAATAGCAGTTTCCCACAAAATAAGGACACCTAAACTAAACTAATCTAATATATATAAAACGCACAAAATATGCAATCCTGCCCCTTATAGTTGACCCTGTATATATGTACTACCCTACCCTGTGTAATTAAAATTACCTAAAAGATAGGCTTACCTAAAAGATAAGCACGAACAATCAAATTTAAGTTGGCGTAATGGCGACTTAAAGCTAGCGTAAAGTTCTCATTTACGAAACTTTACGCTACCTTTACACTACGTAAAGGCAAGCTTTACGCAACCTTTATGCATATGTGTAAAGTTGGTGTAATGAGACTTCTTTAAGCCGCCTTTAAACTTGGAGTAAAGCTAGCGTAAAGTTCTCATTTACACAACTTTACGTTACATTTTACGTTACGTAAAGGCAAGCTTTACGCTACCTTTACGTATATGTAAAGTTGCTGTAATGAGACTCTTTAAGCCGCCTTTAAATTTAGCGTAAAGATAGTGTAATGTCAACTTTACGCTTAAAGGTGCGTGTAAAGCGACAGTAAAGACACGGTGCTTCCTTACGCTAATTTTACACCTGGCGTAAAGACAGTTTAATCCCAATGTTATGCTTATTAAAGCGACACATGTTACTTCTTCAAAATGATTTATTTTTTTTAAGAAATCTGCTCGCAAGAGCTTCTGGGTTACCAAATACTGTAATATTATATTAAAAAGACGAAATTGTGAACCTCTTGTCATGTCAAAAAAATATCTTAAAAATATCTCTATACATCTATGTATAAAAGTCATGACCCTTCTTCTAGTATCTTCAAAATAGAACAGAGGGAAACAAAAATTGTAAACCGTTTTCTTATTTCAATTGATAGATACTACAATAATTATTGTTTTAATCGCTCTCATCTAAGTCGCTGTAGTGGCCTACAGGTTCTGTACTTTTTTGGATTTCGGGCTTTCTTTTCTAACATTTCTTAACAGTATCACTAAAAATGACAAAGTACAATTTCCGTAATAATTTAATATTAAATAAACTTAGTAAACATGGCAAGTGTCAACTCACTGCAAAGTCGCCTATGCGCCCTGTCCTTTTTTGATTAGTGAGCTTTCTTTTCAAATATTTCTTAACTGTAACATTAGAAAGATAAACTTGTGCACTTCAACCAAAACTATGTGAGCCATTTACTTATAAATATTGAAACTGGTGTACTGCTGTCTTCCTGAAATTGACCAATCTTTGCAACTTTGGGGTTCTCCCAGAATAAACTCAAGGGTGCTCATTGTAGTCAATGCCCTTAATGTTCAATAAACTTAGTACTCTGGAGAAGTGGCAGCTCTTTTTAAAGGCCTACGCACAGTGTCTTTCTTTGATTTTGGCACTTTTTTCCTCTTTGCTGAGGTGTCAGATGACCTTCCTGTTCATAAGAGTCGGTTGCTGTGGGATGGAGTTCTAGGTGTTGGAGGGTGGATGCTTCGAGATGAACTTCCAGTTGTGGATGGTCAGGTGCTGTCAGATGGAGTTGCAAGTGCTAGAGTGACGATGCTGCGAGGTGAACTTCCTGCTATGGAGAGTCGGGTGCTGTCAGATGGAGTTGAAGGTGTTGGAGGGCGGATGCAATGAAATGAAGTCCTTGTTGCTGAGGACGGGGTAATGTGAGATGATATTGTAGGTGTTGGAGGGCTGAAAGTGGGGCTAGTAAATGTTGCTGGGTCTTCAGGCCTCACTGCCCATTCCAGACCATCAATAGGTCGGGGCTTTGTACATGGCATTGAATGAAATCGCCTTGCCACCATGTTCACTCTTGCTCGCATATTTAGGCTTTTAATATGCGCATCATCAAGAGCTTTTTTTACTTTTGTCAATGCTGACCTTTCCCAAGGCAATTTTTTGACAAGATACCCAGAAAGTTTGGGTTGTCCATTTTCATCATTTGAAAAGTCTGACTCGTCAGAGCTGGTGTATTGGGAACTTCCAACAGCCTGCTCCACCAAAGCTTTCTTTTCCCCTGACCAAGGCATGGTCTTTTGGGTTTGAAGTCTCCTCTTGATTTTCTAAGCAATCAAAGAAAAAGCTCAAAAATCAACAAAAGTAGATAATATTCATCTCACAGAGAGCCAAATCATTGAAATTTTAATATTTTACTAGTTGATTACCGCTATAAGATTACTAAGCTAATAAAAATATTTGCATGTGTGATCATTAAAGATGGCTCAACGCAGTTTCGGACACTTAGATTTTGATGGGTTTCTATAAACATTCTTTATCACTTGATGCTACAATTAAGGTCGGGTTCACAGGAACCTTAAATTTTCAAAAGAATTTGTGGTGGCTGTGAACCCTGTCCACAGAATTTCTTTTAACTTTGTCGAAAGCTGCATCTTATCATGCTTATCAAATTAAGGGTGTTTTTTAGGAGGTTGCTATGGTAACTTATTGTGTCACAAAAATAACAATGTGGTCACCAATGATTAGGCAGTATTCTTATACATGTACCATGATTGTAGCATCAAGTGATGGAGAGTGGTCATAATAACCCATCCAAATCTAAGGGCTGGAAACTGTTTTGAGCCACCTGACAATTGACAAATCCAATTCAATTTATAAAATAGTATTATATGTATCATATTCATGTATCTCAGAATAGCTTGTTAATAGATATTAATGTCCACAAATTCTCAGGAGTTACAGTTTTGAAAGGCAAAAATTTTACTTGCAGACATTCTCTAACTAGAAATAACTCACATTTTGCAACCTTGCCAGAGTTAATTTTGAGCCATGTTTAAAACTCAAGAAATGCCTAATAACAGGAGTTACCGGTGTTAGCCTAACATTCATAAGTTTACAGAGATTGTACTGAAAAGGTAATTACGGCATATTACAACAGAAACTTACATCTCTCGCTCTCCCCTGCTTCCGACAGAGATTCTTGTGAGCCTCTTGCTTCCCTTTTTTGCTCTCATTGAAACATCATGTAGACTTTTCAAATATGTGGCACCAGCACCTTAGGAGAAAATGTTACACCATCAGTACAGTGTAATGGGAGAATTAAAAATTTTCATTCACTCAATAGTAAAAATTATTGTTTTAATAATCCATCAAATGTTTTTGCTGATGTGTGATTGGTTTAAATGTGTCATGTGACTGAATATTCCATGTGCAGTGAAACTTGGGAAATATTTGAGTGATACTGCACATGTAAAATGCAGAAATATTAAAGAAGGGTAATAAACTCAACAACCTCCATTTGGCATGAAAAAATGCTCAGATATATGTCCTTGGACATTATTTGTACCACAAAGTTCACAGTTTTCCTCAAGCTACGCTGTATGCTCTTGGAAAACTGTTCACTTCTTGGAACAGATGTCTGCAAACAAGTATCGGAGTATATTTCCATGCCAAATGGAGGCTGGAGAATAACCAATATACCAGTAACCCACAATAAAATACTGAAAGCAGAATGTACAATCTCTGGATGTGTGAGCAAATTCTGGTCAAAGGGCAGACTTTAAAAGCCCACTTTGTAATCCTGCAAATATCTCTTATTCGTTGTTCATACCTTTCATCTCAGCTACAGACCAGGGACACTTTTCAGTTCCCATGTGGTCAGCCACAATTGCATCCATAACTGTTTTTGTGACTTCTTCATTGGTTTCTGATTTAGAGCTATCAAAAGTTTTTACAAAAAAAAACAATATAAAAGAAATTCAATGTTAAGTTTGGTCAAGAGGAACTTTTTGCAAGGCCAAAAATTTAATGCGCACCATTATTTAAAATTATACATACATTTACTGAATCATTTCTAATGGGAATGTCATGCTCAGTTTGTCCCAAGCATGGACTGCAAAGCAAAAAAAAATCTGACATTTCAACTGGAGTCCAGTGCACGACTTTCTGTACATTGCTTTTATGCTCTAGCAACTGAGCCAAATACATACACAATATGTGCATTGCTTGATCTTAGTGCCCTAGTTTCCTACAGTGTAGTGTCCTTGTCTAATGCTTGTAGTCAAAATATTTATTTCCCCACAAGACTTTGCACTAGGTAAAACATTTAAACATGCTCTTTAATTTCTGGGCTTTTAAAGGGGCATTGTCACGCTATTTGGCAACTATATAAAAAGCTAGAAGGTGCCTTTCCATCAATTGAATTCCAAAACTAAGTCTGGTTTTGTTATTAAAGACTATTTGAAGGTTCTGAAACTGTTTCCTGTCACCTATCACTGTGGATGACAAGGATGGAAATTGATTGAAACTTGAAAAAATTGACCAATTTTTTCAAACTTTGATGCTGTATCTTCAAAAAACCCTCAAGAAATTTATTATGGTTAGCCTTCTCTGATAAAATGCATTTTATATCTTCGTCATAGCTTTACAGAAGCATTTTGTTTATGAGTAAAGCCTTAAAGTAATGATTTCAGCACAGAATTGACCTAAAACAGCAAAATCCTCATGACAATGCCCCTTTACACCCACAGGGATTGTGGAGCAAACATGCAATATTTATGTATAGCAGGGGACGTGTCACTATCTTTCCTGTAATGTGCCATAAGGAAATTGTGTTGTCCTACATGTATATTTGCTAAAATTCAATTTCTCACTGTGTAAAACAAACAAACAAACATACAGAAAAAATCGTACAAACAAACAAACCAACAAACAACAGGGAACCAGGAAATAACTCTACTATCAGAGAAACAGCCTTTATCACTCATCCAACTTAAAGCCCTCAAAAGCTTCATTCTGCATAAGGACTTTGTACATGTTTCCGAAGTCTTGCTATAACCATCAGATAGAAAGAACACAAAGCAGTAAAATTAGTGGTAATTACCTCAGATACCTGGCAAAACAAACAACAACAAATTAAAAATGGATCTATGGTAAATGTGCAGCTCTTCATGTATTTCCATTCCAGTTTCTCATACAATTTACAGTGTACGTGTAGATGTGCAATTAGAGTGATCTAATTTAAAACTTTGACACGCACATGATCATGAACCAAGTACATGTTCATGGCAAAATTTGTTGACCTCCCCAATCAAAGATTATGCCTTGTTGTGGCATCAGCATTGAAAACAGCAAGCAGATAATTATTGCAAGTCCATCACCTTTGGAATGATAGACACCTGAAGCATTGCAAGAAAAGAAACATGAAAGAGGCAAAATGCTGATGTTGGTATCCTGAAGTGATCTAGCACTTTTCCAAAAACAGGAACTCCCAGACAGTACATGTAGCTAAAGTATGCTTTGTTGGCTTCAAAGAGGACATTGGGAGGAAATAAAAGCTCTCACCCCCCTGCTCTCGAATTGAGAACTGTCCATGACTTTGTGGTCAAAACACACAATTACATGAAAATGATAAACTGTATGGTATATCAAATATAGAAACAACAAATGTGTTATATTCTGTGAAGTTGGGAGCAACTTCTGGTGAAGTAATACACTTATTTACTTACTGGTAAATCATCCCCCCCCCCCCCCCACCAAAAAAAAAGTAAATAAATAAACACCACCACTCTCTCATTGAGACCAGGCAATGTCGGGAAAAGTCTTCACACCACAGATGGCACAAGTTTTTTTTTACAACAGATTGCATCAAATTCCTTAAATATCTCCGCCATACACAGGCGGCCAAAGCTCAGTACTAGAAATGCAGACGTGACTCTTGGTTTGAGTGGTATAGTTTTACAAACGGTTATTTATAAAGGTTTGTATGGGATGTAATCGGTTTGCCTTAAAAGCGAGAAAAAATGTCATGTTTTGAAATAAACTTGACTTACCTTATTGCCTTGTTGTATTCTTTGTTGATTACCAGCGTCTCAGGCTATTTTGAAGAGTTTTCGGCGAGTTAGCGCTATTTTGGTGTTCCACTGCTAAAAGAAAGCAGTAATACACTTGACATTTTTTCTCTCTTTTAAGGCAAACCGATTACATCTCATACAAACCTTTATAAATAACCGTTTGTAACACTATACCACTCAAACCAAGAGTCAGGTCTGCATTTCTAGTAGTGAGCTTGGACTGCCTGTGGGCCATACTGAGCACGTGGTCATCTACTACCTCACGGATCGTGGAGGGCACGAAATCTATGAACAGGCCGAATTTTTGAACAGAACAAACTAAGCGATCATGGTTAACAGGAAACCAAGATAAAAAATATACTTACACGACACTGCTGAGGGAAAGGGGTCTTCCTTTTTCTTTTCCTGCTTTCTCGCTCTTGTCCTGAATTTGAAGAGCTATCTATTTTTGCACCGAGTTCTGCGAGGATGCATTTCTGCTCGTTGTCGCGCGCTTCCAGCTCCTCTCGAAGACGCACGTTTTCAGCGATAACCCTCTCTAGCAAAACAATGTATTGATCTTCCATTTTGCGGATGAAGAACGTGAACGATCACGAAGCTAAAAGGATAAATGGACTGAAAAAAGGACGCTCACAACCGGAAACATCACAATGAAATGGCCTTTAATCACGCCGACAAAAGGGCCCGCCGTGTTCCCGCCAGTAGACGAGATGTACTGATTGGCTTTCTTTCACAAAAACGGTAGGTGATTGGCTGAAGTAGTTTACTCTAACCCAGTATCTTCTCGGTCAAAAAGAAAGTTGACATGCGCAGTGTTGTCCTGTTTGTTACATAGGTTCGGCGCAAATGACAAAATTTCGGTAGTTCAGGATTTGCAAGATGTCTTCGAGGAGTCAGTCTCGCTTGAGAAAACAATCTAGACTATGGTGTGGCCATTGCAATGAATACTTATCGAGAGCAGCTTTCTGGAAACATCGTAAAGCCCATTGTAATGTGCACAGTGAACGTTGGACGACTATAAAAGATGACGCTGAAAATGTTGAACAAGAAGCAAAGAGAGGAAAGTATGATCCTGAGTTCCACGGAGAACCGGACCTATCTGATTCTTCAGGTGACGAGGATCTTGAGACAGCTATATTTAATCGAGGTATGTAGCGGCTTATAACTATTCAAGACTGGTCATAAAACACAACAAGATACTAAGAAAGTAAATACTAGACTGACGGCTGCTCTAAGTGAAGAAAAAAAAAACATAAGCATGCTAGCTGCCCCAGTTCCTCCACGTAATCCCAGCACAGGGTTTAGTACCCCCTAAATCCATCTCCATAGCGTACACTACAAAGCTCTGAAACGAAGAAAACTAGCCATCCAGAATTAGTGATAATGTTGCTGCTGGGATCTGCCATGGACACATTTCAAAGCCCATGCAGAATGCCAGGCTAACAAATTGACCTGACCAGAGGAAGGGAGCGCACAGTTCTTAATAAGCCATAGACTGAAGACTCACGTCTCGTGTAATCAAACTTGGTCATGGTTTTCCAAGCTATATGTCAACATTGGCTGCCAGGCAGTTGATATATATGAAACAATAGGACTCCTGACCTAACAGTAAGCAAAATAGATTTTAAAAGATTACAACAGTATTCCCACCTAGTCTTCTTGCTTATTGTTGCTGTGTGCACATATTTTTTTTCTGTCAGGCAAATTGGAAAAGGCAAATGGGAATGTGTTGGGTTGAAATGAAAAAGGATTTAAAGCAAATGTCAAGGGGTTGTAATGTCACCGGACCTAGGTTTCTACAAAATTTGGAGATGTTTTATTACTTTTGTTTAACAGGTTCTACCCAAGTTGATGATTGTGAGGATTCATTCAATTTGGGTGACGACGTAGACTTTCTCAGTGCAATGAATGACTATAAGGAGGGAAATAAGTCTGATGAGGTAGATTTCCAATGTTATACCTATATTGTTATTTTGAATTTAACTCAAACATGTAAAGCACACACTTCTGTAACAAAGCTAATTTGTAATCACTGGTGTAAACTCTTACATTGTACATGTAAGTCTTGTAATACCTCAGTTTTGTAATATTATTATTCCAAACACAAGCGAGGCAAAGCTCCCGATTGTTGTTACAGTCTCCTCCGAGTGCAAGCTAACTTGAGTATCTGGGCTAAACATATAATCTCCCATTAAGTTGTTGCATGCACATGTAGGGAGAACACTGAGTCTTCAGCAAGTAGCTTTTGTGCAGAAATGACAAGAACTGAAAAAACCTGAATTTTTAATTATCTCATGCAGAACATGATGCATGGTCTGGTTTTTGTCAGTTATAACAATAGTGAACAATAGAAATGTAAAACATGCCTCTTCTTCTGTGCAGTATTTGCTTTCATGAATATTGTGTGTTTGTTAATCTTCTCATATGCAGTTGTATCTCTTCACTGCTAATTTATTGCTCATGTAATAACAGGGCTGCAAATAACATTCGGATATTGGGTGACCAAAATTTGCTTGTGTCCAACAAATTCTCAATTGTGGTTGGACATGATGTCCGGGAAATTTTTTTTTGTCGTAATGCATTTTACAGTAAGGATGAAGAAAATCTGCCTTGAGTAAATTACTAAATCTTACTCTATGCTGGGACGATCTTATTAACTCAAAGGTTTTGTAAGTCACACAACGACATTAGCTCCCTGAAAGGTAGCATTTGATAATGCCTGTGAAAAAGTAGTGAGTTGCTTATTTTTGTTCAAATTTTTTGAGAGTCATTACAGTAAAATTTCTCAACAAATTAAATACAGTTCACAAATTATACACAAGCTGTACAAGCTCTACACAAGCTCAGAATACACAAAATGTCCCCTCTTAATGTGAAGATAATTATTATTTATTTCTATGTATTTTATTAATCTGGTGGAATTTCTGTAACAATTTGTTATGGTTTCCTTTATTTGCCTAGCTTCCTTTATTTATTATTGTTGTACTCATTTTCTTTTGCCTGTCATTTTTTGTAATCAAACTAATATTTGGGCAAACAAAATAAAATTGTAGTGTTTGAATTTGGTTTCCACTCAATTAGTGCTATGGTGGAACAGTGATAGCACAGACGCTCATAACAGTGAAATGATACATTTTACTGTTAAAATAATAATTATAGGTACCAGTGATAAAAATGCAAACCAAAGCAAGGAAGTAATAGCTTGATAATTTAAGAAAATATAGTTTTCAACCTTTTTCGGTGATATCTGACCACAATTTGTTTTGTTTGACCAAGATGGTGTCGTAGCAGGACCTACAGTACCTACATTTTGGTCACCCAATGTACTTTAAGAGAAAAACATTGCAGCTATTGATTAGCGATGCAAATCAGTTACATCAGTTTGCATGAAGTATAAACCCAAAAGTAGAGAGAAAACAGATACATGTAAGGCCTTGTTAATAATATAGCCTTGAAAGTTTGCATATTCTCTACAACAATGCCAGCAATTTCATAAAACTGTTCGCTGTGTTCAGGTTTAGAAATTAAACGAGATCAATGACAAAATAGTTTCACATTTAGCTTTTAGGAACAAATACTTTAAAGAAGGCTTGAGGCAAGGAGGCATTTTCAAACTGTAAGGTTAATTGAAACATAGGATTGCTTTATAGGCAATGAGTTGTAGTTGTAATTACTGTTTTGATTGTTATATAACAACCCTTTATAATGAGAGCAAGAAAAACACTCTTCTCTGTTGTTCCATAGACAGCCTCTAGGTATGTGCAATTTTGGGCTCTGATTGGTTCTTCATTACTGGGCCATCAGCTCATTTCAAACCAGTAGATTATCATAAGTATCCCACTGGCAAGTAAATCTTGTATATGCTTTTGTAGGCAAGAGTGTTTCTCCGAGAGAATGTATCTTTGGCTCTCAACATTCGGGGTTGTCTATATAATTATTACTTAATATGCCGCTTAATCAATACCATGCAATATTTACGAAGAATCATTATTTTTTTAGATTATCTTTAACTTCTTCTACTCGACTCGATTTTGAGGACTAATTGTCAAGTATCCAATTGGTAAAGAAGTTGGCCCAGTGGGCAGTCCAAATAAATATTTCTTTCAGAGAAAAGAGTCTTACATTTATTTATACCTTTTCCCGCTTCTGTGCAAGGCTGCAGAGGGTAAGAGGGTACAGAGATAAGTTCTGACATCTTATCGTTCCTTAACACAAAGTGTGCATTTACACAAACTTTAGGTAAACAGC
Source organism: Stylophora pistillata (assembly GCF_964205215.1). Lineage (NCBI taxonomy): Eukaryota > Metazoa > Cnidaria > Anthozoa > Scleractinia > Pocilloporidae > Stylophora > Stylophora pistillata. Next base: position 48,801,542 of record NC_142520.1, on the reverse strand, counting down.
GTAAAGGAGCATGCATGATTCTGACCATCTTAATGTTACCTTTACAAAAGCGTATTTAAACGTAGGGTTAGTAAAGTGTGCATTACATCACCTTTACATCCCTGGTAAATAAGCGTAAATTTGACCCATTAACTTTACGCAAACTTTACAACTGCTTTACATTTAGTTGAGTAAAGTGCGAGTTTACGCCAACTTTACGTTTTGAGTAAATAAGCGTAAATTCGACCCACCGATTTTACGCTAGCTTCACGTGGGCTGTACGTTGTGTTGCGTAAATCTTCCTTTACAGACCTTTACCAATAATGTAAAGTTGATGTAAAGTTTGTTAACCACCTTTACGCAGATTTACGCAACTTTAATTTGGCGTAAATCTTCATTTTCATGCAGTGTTTGAAATCAAGGTTTTGATGTGTTGAACGTCATGATAGAAATTCAAACGAGAAGCCTCATGCATTATTTTGGTGAGAGGAAGAGGTCGGCAGTTGCTGTACAGTGGGATCATATTCTTATGCCGTAAACCTGAACACCGCAAACAGATAATACGTACCGATAGAACAATGAGTAATAGTTAGCCGATGAGCGTTTCTCACTTCTGATTAGGATTTCACAGCTACATAATTGTAATTTTAATTTTAATCACGTTTAAATACGTGTGGTTTAATTTGGCAGCAAGCTTAAAATTTTCACGTCCGATTTAACGAGGTCAATTTCTTGGCTCATCCTCGGTGTAAAAACCTGTAAAGCTCACGGGTGACGTAAAACAAAGACAACAAAACATTATAAACAATAGCGTACAGCAAAACAATACCTCGTGAAACAAAGAGATCCTTGTCAGGTTTTTACACTGAGGATGACCCAATTTCTTTGTCAGTATGCGTTTACGGACTGAAAAAAGGGGTGTTACGAAAACTAAGACCTAAGACCTGAGACCCAGTCTTAATTTTGGAGATAACGAAAACTAAGACCCTCTAAAATCGAATCCGTCGAAATATAGAGTCAAATTGTACCCAAAACAGGTCTAATCTGTCAAATTATCTCCTGTCCGACCCTTTTCCCCCGAGTTTTAGGTCAATTCGGACGAATTTTATTCAAGAACCTGCTAGTAATAAAATTCGCTGATTGCGCGATGTATAAATCGACTAACATTCGTCCCATGAATTAAATTCGTCCAAGACCTTGTATCCGTCTTGTTTGGACAGATACAGCGCGACTCCATTTTAGACGTCGCGCAACAGACGCATCAAATTCAATGCATACGTTATTATAATGTATATCCATTTGAGCCCGTGGTTCGTTTCGTTCATGTCGCATGCCCAAATAATTCCTTCGTACTCACTTTTCCCGCGTCTTTCCTACTTCATATGTTTTCTTCGGGCGAGTTATGTCCTTGTGGAGGAAAAAACTGCCGTCCACCTGTACAATTTGTAAAAGGAATACAAAATATTCATGCACAACCTGTGGAAAAAGTGTTTGTGTCATAATTGAATGCTCTATTGCTGAAAAGAACGAAGACACATTGAGTTGGGAGACAAACAAAAGTGTGGGCTGTTGTTTTCCATGTGCTGGAGCGGTATTCGCTGGAACTACTGCAGGTGCTGGCCAAAACGAATTAAAACAAATAAAAATAAGAAAATAATATAAAAATAAAATTCGTCTTATAAATTCGACGTCTAAATCACCCGTCAATTAATCGTCGACTGATTGACGAATTTAAGAGCGAATGTTACCAACTGTCATATATTTGGTGGCAACAGCCAAAAAATCGATTCGGCTCATATTCTCAAGTTAGGTAGGCCTTATGGTGAAACAAAGCACTGCATACTTCGTTTGGCTGAATATCGATTTATTTTCGAGAAAATCGATAATAACTGAATTTCGACCAAATGCCGCTTTTGAAGCTCAAAATTTCAGACAAATCTCGGTGCTTCACGCCACGAATTGAAAACCCTTGGACCGATAAAAAACTACCAATTTTTCAAAAACAACATCAATACATATGTAGACAGCAATTTGAGCAATTCTTGATCATTTATTTACACAATCCAATTGAATTTAACCGACCTTCTTCTAACAAGATTAAAAATAGTTCAAAACTAACCCGTTTTTTAACTTTGTGCTATACAAAATAATCGACTGAAAATCTGGCTTTTGGAAGGCGAAGTGTGGTTCTTTTCGATCTTCAAAGGATTTTTTGGGAAAATGATTCAGTACGATTTAATCAAATTTTAAAGTTGGATAAAATGAGGCGATTTGACGGTGCCGTCGGTTGTTCGAAAATGTTCACATTTACACACAAACTCAATTGTTTCACATTTTACATCCAATCTACAGCTCATTTAACATAATATTATCTTACCGTCCATATTTTTGTATCACAGAAGGGGATTGCAGTCCTAAAATTGTTGCATTGCTCCCTCAATAGCAATACAACTTGGCATATAGTCAACACCTCATGATAATGATTGTTTACAAAGGGTATCTCGGGGTTTCTCTATTCCCATTTCGTTGAAATACTTTGTGTAAGAGATCTTTGTTTAATTATAAGTCTACAACCGAACCATGAACCAGATGTAAGCGGAATGTTGCTAGTTCAGAAACATGTTTCTCGCGTGCAGAATAACGCTAATTAATTCAAAATGACGCAGCCCCAAACAGTTTCTTTAGAAACTATCAGCCTTAATTCAAAATGCGGTCTACTGAAATAAAACGCAAAAATAAAACATTGGACTATGAAGCACGTGGCTACTGGAACTAAGGTCGTTTGTTACCTATACGAAACAGGAGAAAACAATTATCTAACTCCGATCATAATTATATTTAATGTATCATAATTGAATGTTTCATGGTATTTCGGAGGATAAAGCACATTCTAGGTCAAAAAAAAAAGAGCGAAAGATCTGTAAAGGGCATAGCCCATCATACATCACTGCAGATGTGCGACAAAGAAAAGTGTAGTGTTTAAATGTTTGTTTACTTAAAGAAAGTTTTATATGGGTCAAACCTGGAAAACCACAACTTTCGCTGAAATGTTCGAAAAGGCCAACGTTCAACAGCTTTATATTTATACTACTTCTTCTCAAGAGGCTACTGTGCCTTGTTAAGTTACTCGTGCCGGTAGTAAGACTACCAACCAAGTAGCACGTTCACAATTTTCATAGCCTGCACAGCAGGCGTTCAAGTGAAGTTTGGGCGAACTTTACTTAAACACCTGCTCTGCAAGCAAAATTTTTCACACCCACTTTTCGCTGCAGCGGTCCAAAAAAAGCTCATGTCTGGAAATAAAACCATTTGTGCGTATCTCGGAACTTAAGAAACGCTTCGAGTAATCATTGCACCAGCTGATACAGCAGACTCGAGTTCGAGTCGGTATACCTATATTAAATACTTGCATTTTGGAAGAATTGGCTTTGAAAAATCAACTCAACTAGTTAGTTATTTAGTATTCTTGCCGAAGAAGGTAGCCAAGTAGTGATCTATCACCTCAAATATGGTTGGGTCCAAAGCCATCAATGCATCATTTTGGCGAAATATTATAGAGCGTGGCTCAAGGGTAATGAAACATTTAACATAAGCCTGTTGTCTGGTCAGACCAGAACGTTCACGCCCATCGGGAAACGATTGATATCTAGATTTAACTACGAAAAAGAAAGTTAACAAACCCATGTTTTGCCTATCTCCTTAAATCCATCCTTCCAAGATTATAATTTTAAGTGAATGATTACTTCTTATAGAAGTCCAAAGCCAATCAATGCATCATATGGTGATATATTATTGAGCATGGTTTGATATATCAGAAAGAACTCTGCCCCTCGAACTAGAGCCTCTCTTTCACCCCAAACCAAGCTTTGCACTAAGCGAGGGACAAATTGTCACAGAATGTATGTCAGCAGGAGGAGAGAATATGGCTGCTCGACTAAGAACTAGGTCAGCTTTGTCGTTTGGCCGGGAAAAACCGAGACTAGCGGAATTGCTCTCAATCCGCCTTGAACAAGCAAGAAGAGGTATAATTACTGTTTCCCGTTTTTTTGGATCGTCTGTTGAGGTCACAGTGTACTCTTACTATAGTTTTCAACGAGCAGTAGATATCCTTATGAGGACTGAGAACGACACGCAATGCTGTTGCAGATTTGACATCTTTTCTCTGCAATTCATTTTATTAGTAGACGAAAATGCCAGTTTCAACGTAATTTCTGTAATTAATCAAACAATCAATAGAGATTAAAATAGTAAGGAAGAGGAAACAAATTCGATTCAATTTTTCAGCGTCTTAAAAACTACTTGTAAATTATTTAAAAATCCTTACCTCTACTCAAGGCAATTGTCATCTCGACCGCTTCCTTCTTACACAAAGTAAGCACCAAGTGTTTCTACAGATAGTTTCAATATATCAACAAAGTTGAAATGGTAGATTGGCCACCGTTACGATTATAAAAGCTGACGTTTCGAGCGTTAGCCCTTCAACGGAGCGAATAGAGGAATGGTGGGTAGTGTGTGCTTTTAAAGGCAGGAAATGGAGCTACGTGTTTGATGGGAACATGGCAACGAGAAAAACACGAAAGGTGGCCAATTTACCATTTCAACTTTGTTGGTATATTGAAATTATTTCGTTACCCCCACCGACGCAGCCCCAAACAGTTTCTTTAGAAACTATCAGCTTTTATTCGTTTCTACAGATACTCAGTGTGGTTTAAGCGATTAACGATAAAAACACCCCTCTGAATTTCATTTGGTAGGTTTGACTATAACTCATTTTGAATGTTACATACCGTAAACAGAAGAAAATTTAGTAAGAGTGCAGGGAAGTTGAAAAGTTATCAACAGTAAAATGTAGTAGTATTAAACAACGACAAACATATGAAACATATGTATGAACTGCGGTTATGAAACGTATATGTGCACGATCCTTCGCAGTAAAGCACTATTTGAGCAATAGTGAAAATCAGCCCAAAAAAAAATTTCAGGCCTGTACGGGATTCGAACCACTGACCTCTGCGATACTAGTGCAGCGCTCTACCAATTGAGCTAAAAAACCAACTGGGAGCAGGCCATCAAATTAATTCGATATAAACCCGTAGATGATGAATCAAACAACAACAAACATGAAACATATGTATGAACTGCGGTTATGAAACGTATATGTGCACGATCCTTCGCAGTAAAGCACTATTTGAGCAATAGTGAAAATCAGACCTGAAAAAAATTTCAGGCCTGTACGGGATTCGAACCACTGACCTCTGCGATACCGTACAGGCCTGAAATTTTTTTCTCTTAGTTTTCGTAACACACCCCTGAAAAAAGCGTCTGTGGGTTCCGGTTTACTGAGGTTAAAAATAGAGAAAATGTATGACAGAAATTTTGGGGCCAAAAAAAGGTCTGGTAAAGAGAGGATTCCGGTTTAATAAGGGTCCGGATTAGAGGGGTTCTGAATCCTGAATTCTGAATCCTTTTTTCAAATGAAAAAATACCAACTCATGTGAGCAAATACATGTTGAGCATTTTGAGCTGAAGTTGCCGCATCAAGACAGTAAACAATCAACAGGTTGAAAATTATCTTCCTTTTTAAAACCTCTTTGCCCATCAGCGAAGAGTATAAATAACTGCCATCCACAGATTTTTGCATCCTTTAAAAGCCTCCGACTTAAATTAACGAGTTTGAGATTAACGTTAACCAGCAAAACCACAAAAACACAAGCTCTGAGTTGACTTCTTCCCCGTAATTCTTGTATCAACCCCGCAAAAAAAAAAAAAAAAAAAAAAAAATTGCAAAAATTGAAAAACCTGCTCCCAGTCTAAACAAATATTTATCACTTGATAGTTAAATTGATTGAAAGTGGTTAGTGGCAGTTTACCTTCTTTCTTTTTCTTATGAAGTGTAATAGTATTCATGCTAAAAAAATTATTTTTTTTTTAAATAGTTTCCGATAAAACAAGCAGCAAATTTCGCCGCAGTTTGACACCAGACAATAACAAATCTTTGACAATAAAAGACGTACGAAGCGAGATCATCAAACAAATCAGGCAAATGCAAGCAGCATCTTTTTCTCAGCCATCTGAGAAAGTCTGCGTCCCAGGTCCTCCCGGTGAGAAAGGGAGCCGAGGTCCCCAATGAAGGCAAGGACCGCCAGGACCAAAGGGAAAGAGAGGTGAACAAGGTTATATGGGCTTACCTGGAAGTCACGGCAAGCAAGGCATCAGGGGGGACAAAGGCCTGGAGAGAGAAAAAGGCGAAAAAGGTAAGCGAGCCGATTTTTCTATCAATTAAGATCACCTGAGACTAAAACAGTTACTGAGAATCAGACTGCCAGATTCTACTGCTCGGCCAGAGGGCATCCAAAGCTTGTGGTGACTTGGAGTAGAGTCAATGGTTCCTCTACGGTTGGGCGCGTCAAAATCAATCAAAATGGCCGCCTTGAAGTTTTAAAGTCGAATTTCAATGACTCTAGGGAGTACTTGTGCTCAGCAGTTAATGTTCTGGGAAAGGACAGCTGGGCTGCAAAGCTTTTCGTTGAAGGTGAGGCAACACTTATGGTGTACAATCCATCACGGGGGGGGGGGGGGGGGGTTGATAATCGACAGGGTGACCGCCGCTTAATACGGTATCGCTTCAAACAGGTTTCGACTCTATGCTCTTCATTTTGTTTCTTAGGGGGTTTGACGATATCCTGCATTGTATAGTTAACAATTATGTAACTCGAGATAGCTGTGATCCAACCTGCTTATAGGGGTGTGTTAACTTCCTTTGAATTTAATAGAGCTGAATCAACAAACGTTCTAAAGGCTGAAAGTTTCTAAAGAAACTGTGGTGCTGCGTCGGTGGGGGTAACAAGGTAATTTGGTTAAATCAACTAAGTTCAACCAAATTACCAACATACGTTCTGCTTGGTGTTCATTATTGCCCCTTATCCTACCTTTCTTTCCTAAGACTAGGCCCTGAAGAACGTGACAGGGGGTGTGTGAGATCTTTCCTCCATTTGAGGTTATTCTTTGTTTCCATTTCAAATCTTTATTCTGCAGTTAGAGTGTCACTGGCCAAAATAAGGAAAACTCAATTGATCTCTGTACACAACGGTATAATGATATCCACTGACTATGTGTGTATTACAAAAGTTTAGGACAAATACCTTAGCTGATCCACTTTTAATTATCGTTGGAACGAGCCCTCATGACTGTATTCCGTGAACTAAGGGCTTCATTTTTTTAATATTTTTGTTGATGACATCTCGAGTGGCCAAATTACAAATGCTTAAGAAATTCTAGCTATTGTTTTGCTCTTCTTTTTTATCATAAATAATAATGATTATTTAAGAATTGTTTCATGCTTAGCGTGCGTCTATCGAGTTATGGATGCACGGAGGGAGTTTAGAGAGCACGAGAGAAGCGTAAGAATTGCTCGAGGTGCAGCCGAGAGTAACTCTAGCTTCTTCACGCAGCTAAAAACATGAAACAATTCTTTTATAACATACGAAAACAATTTGGGTGCTGAATGGCGTTTTTGTAATGTTTTTTTAATTGAAAGTTGCTCGAAAATGTTGGCGTCTCCGATTGTTTTGTTGATTTTGTAATGAAATGGTTTTTGGTAGAGTTAACAAATGTAACCAAAAAAAAACCTCATCAACAGAGACTTTTACCTTTAAAAGTCGCCATAGACCAATTTGTAGTGTTTTTAGTTCTTGCTGAATGTCTTTCGGCTAAAATTTTCTCCGGCTCCCGTTCCGATAATTTCGGGAAACGGGCCTGTTGTGTTTCGTTTTCGTTGTGCTTGTTGACTTGACTACTTGCGGGAAGGTCGAAAGCCGAAGAAAAGTTTGGTTGGTCTTCCATTTACTGATATCGCTTTCCGAAACTCTAACTTAAGAAACTCGAACGACGGAAATTTTGCACCTACTTTCAAACTGCACACGTCATTTTATTGAGCACGGCCGTGCGTACATAAAGATTTTGTTAATGTTGACGCAATAGAAATTATACTGAACTAGCGCGCGCGCGCTATGTTATAATATCAGTATTATCGTTACTACTATTATTACAGGTATGTTCTGAAAAGAGTTGCTGTTTAAAAAAATTATATTTGAGGTAAACACTACGAGAAACACCTTCACCGGCTTCTAAAAATGTTATTTTGTTTTTCTTTCCCTTTCCTTCTTATACTAACAGTACCACTACGATTGACCAAAGTACCAGATCTTTTTCTGTCCTTCGAGGGAGGCACCGAGGCAGGAATTACTTGTGAAGCCTTCAGTTACCCTTCGTCTGTCATCACACGGAAACGCATACTCATGGCATTGCCAAAAGGTCGATATTCTATTCATAATGGCACTTTAAGAATCTGAGACTTCTCCAAGACAGATTCCGGGCTGTACATTTGTACTGCTACGGAGAAAATTGGATCTGTTTCAGCTGTTACAACGTTAAAGCTAGGATATAAGGGAAAACCAGGTAACTCTACATGAATGAGCAAGTTATTACGTACAAATTTCGGTCCTTCCCTCCCTGCGCGGTCACGGTATTTGCATAACAAAATTCCACGAACCTGTACGGCAAGTGCAATTTGTAGTCTTTAAAAACTTTGCAAGTGCTTATTTCTAACCTATAAATAATTTACACGAGAAAAGTATCACGGAAAGTCTAACAGACGAAGTTCGATAGCGCGCGCGCTATTTTTAATTTGCACTTGTGTTACATGTAAAATGCACTCGTTTTTAGCCAATCAGAAATTCGAAATTTTATCATATACGCCGTTGGGTGTTCCTGTAAAATTGGATTTTCTGGGAATGGAAAAACGTGTTATTATAGAGGTAAACCCTTTTCATTGTTCTAAATCTGTCAGTCACACTATTTAGAGTCAGTTTGTTAGCTAAGCTATCACTACTTCCTCTCTACGATTTTTGCTTACTTCAATTGATAATATCATCTTTTATAAATAGGCTCGCGCTAACTGATCAAAACAATTTATGTTAAAAGCTTTTCGGCTCCGGTATAAAGCTTTCAGAGATATATTTAACGAGGATCGAGAAGATAAAGTAACAAAATGCACAGTTCAAAAGACAGACCAATATTGGTTTGCAGCAGCTAAACATCAGTCTGGTTCACTAGCCGTGCGCAGTCGGCCAAGAGCAGTGGACCGGCATTGCAAAGGTTATATTTCAATTCCCATACGGGCCTGAAGTTATTTTAGGCCTTATTTCCACCTACTAGATAAGTAGGGTTTATTACTGCGTGGAACGCTTTCCGTAGCATACATTTCATGAAACTGCAGTACACATACATTATTTAATATATTCAAATTCACTGACTTAGGCCAACAGTTTTCCTGCTTTCGAAAGTCTACACCTACACTGGGATAATGATATCCTGTATGGTCAAACATATTTTAACGCTCTTATAACACGTTATCACAGCCGAGATGAGTTCGATTTTAGTTTTCTTTTTTTTTCTTTTTTTTTTTTTTTTTGATCCTTGATGATCATGGCGGAAAAAAATTGTGTAACTCAAACATCAATCCACAAAATTCATTGAAGTGCATTCCAAGTTCAATCAAAGCAACAATTTTTTAAACTTTTTGGCTCCTCCACTTCTTTTGTTGTCTACGGCTTTCGGTAAGAAAAATTCGGCTAATTTACAGCTAACGGTTAATATGTTTCCATTGTGGTCACCAGCATACAATGTTATATTTACTGCCATAGCCAACAAAGAGTGAAGAAAGGCAAGACCGTTTCCAAATTCGTTCAATGTCAGAAAAAGAAAAAAAATAATTATCCTTTACGATATGCCCATTATATCCCAGAAACACGAAGAAATAACATTAAACTTTCCAGACTTTGTTATCAAAAGCAATATGGTGATAAAATGTTCTTTCATTGCAGACAAAAATGGCTGGACTCTCATCGCTCGATTCTCGAACAGCAATGCAAGAATTGGATGCGTGGCGATGGAAAATGGTTGGTATGATCAGAAAACTGCTATAGGAGCGACAAACAACTCTTCAATGAACAACGATACGATCTCAACAGCCTTTTGGTTGGTCAGCGGTAGCGAAATAACGATCCCGCGTAGTGACGATCCCAGCCACACTCCTCTGTTACAAACCACAAGTAACTGTTCGGGGGGACAAACATTCCGATCGAAAATCACAAGTTATGACGATTTTAGAAATGGCACAGTTTGGGCCAGTGATCAGTGTCTAGGAAGTTGTACGGTTCAATATGGTGGACAGTACAAGTCAACAGACGGGTTTCAACAGGCTGAGTGTAGTGGAAACATCCAAAGTGCTGACAAGATCGGCTTCTGGTGTGACTGGAGTACTGGTGATGGCTCAGTGATGGTGATTGGTGGAGGAGGAAGTAGCTGTGCACGTGCAGATCGTGGGATTGGAATCACAGAAGCTGACGATGCTTCTTTTGTTGACCTCGGAACCAGCGAGACTGAATATGACTTTGGATATAATGCTGTCGCAGGAAACGTTCCATCACAGTCCTATTCGTTGAACTTATGGATCCGTTAATAATAATCAGGCCTTTATTTTTTCAAACTTAGTGTAGAACTAAAGAACTTTGTAGAGGATGATTTGTGATTTAAGTTAAATGCGCATTTAAAAATGGTCAGTAATAGCAAACCTTTTCCTCTCATAGCAAAGATAAAATAACTTGACCATCAACCCAGCCGCAAGGCTACGTTCCGTAGACATCTTTAGATTTTCAATGGAAACAAATTAATTGCCTTTAGAAACTGGCTCTTTTTCTTTTGTTGACTTAGGAACCAGCCAGACTGAATATGACTTTGGTTATAATGCTCATACAATTACTGCTCCATCCCAGTCCTTTATTTTTCAAACTTAGTTTAGAGCTGAAGAACTTTGTAGAGGATGAAATTATTCATTTAATGTCACTTTGTAATCCAAGTTAGATGGACATTTTAAAATGGTCAGTAATAGCGCATCTTTCCCCTCTCGTAGCAAAGTTAAAATAACCTGACCATCACCCCAGCCGCAACGTTCTAAACATCCTATGATCTGTATAAGCAGCAAATTAATTGCTATTAGAACTTTTCGAGAAAATCAACTTCAGTAAAATTAATATATGTCAGACTTACGACTCATCGATCTCCAGGAAATGTGAAGTATTCATTGATGATTGTTTAGTGATATCAGACATAAAATATGCAAGATATTTTTAATCAGTTCATTGATTATTTCATTAAGAAATTTCTGAAGCTCTATCAAACACTTTTGTTAAACGGGCATAAAAAAAATGAATAACCAGATGAACAAAAACATTTTCCTTAAGGTATAGTATCTACTGAACAAATTGAAGAATTTAGATATAGTCTACTTATTATGTTCAAGTTTTCTAGGCCATTGATCAATTGAACCTTCAATGGTTCAGCGTACCAGTAGGAGGCCTGGAACTAAAATCTGGACTACCAATGAGACAGCTGAAGAATAGTGTCAGTCTGCGATTACGGCATCTTGCTTAATTCTGCTAACTTTGTCATGAATATTATGGGGGGGGGGGGGGGATTCTTTGTTATTGGCTAATGATGATGTGCCCATGAATGGCACTGCATTTTCACTACTGGATTGACTAAAATATGAAGGTGCATTTTTAATAGAGTTATCGGAATGGATCGCACATTTTCGGGCTTTTGAGGGTAAGAAAATTCTGCTAATTAGGGATTTAAAAATGTGAAGGTTCGTGGCTTAAACGATGTTACATTTTCCCAAAAGCGACCAAAATGGAGTCTTTAAGTGGCGAAATAATCAACTATAATTGGGTAGGAGTTCTAAGAAGCCAGCGGCACACACCCAATACATGCCTACCTCAGCCCCCCTCCCTCCCTCCCCTTCCCACTCCGCACGGATTTTCCGGTTGCTTAACGTTTTTGAGCTAATTTAAAAAATGAAAATCAGTAACCATCCTTGAACTAATCACTCTGCTAATGGTAGCCGTACACAAAAATTCTGCTATGGACTCACGCGGTGATCTTTCTGACGAATACAACCCCAACCTATTGTAGAGATTATCAAAGTGGAAAGACATGACAACGTAAGTCGCTTTGACTTACAATCTTGATAACCTAAACTCACACATTAGTTTTTCTTTTCTTTTTTTTTTTTCTTTCTAGTCTTTGCTTTTTCTTTTTTCCTATCCGTTGTACGAGACCCCATCTTCCAAGCACGAAAAGCACTAATTTGCACTAATTTGATTTAAAACGGAAAGGGAAAATCATTGTGTGAGATTTTAATACAGGCAAGAGGTTGCTCGTTGCTCTTGCCCTTCGAACTCTACGGTCGCTACATCGACGACTGTATCGGCGCTACCTCCTCTACCAGAGAGGAGCTCACTAAATTCATAACCGCAGTCAATTCTTTTCACCCGGCTCTGAAATATACTTGGGAGATTTCTGACAATTCTTTATCCTTCTTAGACGTCAAAGTTTCAATTGAAGGTAACGGTTTATGCACTAGTGTGTATTACAAACCTACAGACTCGCATAATTACTCGTTATATTCGTCTTCGCATCCATCTCACGTTAAGAATTCCATTCCTTTTTCTCAGTTTCTAAGACTTCGTCGTTTATGTAGTGATGACTCTGATTTCCACCACAAATCAGAGTCAATGTGCCAGTTCTTCGATAAACGTGGTTACCCTGTTTCCGTCGTTCAAGCGGGTTACCACCGCGCTCAACTTATTGATCGACATTCAGCACTACAAACGTTGCATAAGGAAGATTCCGACCGCATTCCATTCACTCTCACGTTTCACCCTCACAACCACTCAGTTAAATCCATCATTCTTAAAAACTTTAAATTACTTCAAAACGATCCAGAGACAAGCACTATCTTTTCGCAGCCTCCGCTCATTTCATTCAAACGCGACAAAAACATAGGCAATTTTTTTGGTCAGAAGTTCTTTTCAGACTAATGACCAACCAGGTACTTTTAAGTGCGCTCGTGCACGATGCAAAACGTGTCCTTTCATTCACAACACTGAGAAAATATCGGGACCTAAACGATCCATTAAGATCACCGATCACTTAACGTTCACCTCCGCCAATGTAATCTATTGCATAACTTGCACTTATTGCAAAAAGATATACATCGGCGAAACAGGCAGAAGACTAGGTGACCGATTCCGAGAACACCTTCGAGACGTGGAAAGGAATGACAAGGACACATCGAAACCAGTCGCTAGACATTTTAATTTACCTAATCATTCTAAGCAACATATGGCAATCTGCGGTCTTTCCTTGCACTTAGGTGGCACGGAAAGCCGTAAAAATCTTGAACAAAAACTCATCTTTCAAATCGGCACTCTAAATCCCACAGGGATCAACGAACGCTTTTCATTCCACTAATTTATTCATGTTTTTCTCGTTGCCATGCTCCCACCAATAGCGTAGCTCCATTTTCTGCCTTTAAAAGCACACAGAACCCACAATTCCTCTATCGCTCCGACGAAGGGCTAACGCTCGAAACGTCAGCTTTTGTAATCATTACGGTGGCCAATTTACCATTTCAACTTTGTTGATATATCCAAATTATTTCGAAATAAATATATATAGCTAGTATTTAGGAACATAATTTCGCTTCAATCCTTAATTACGGGTTTGTTCCCTGATTAAGACTAGCAAACGGATATGTTTTCCCTGGTTCCTTCCTTGCTAAAACGACCAACCAAGCAATGGTCGCAACGTACATTTTAAGACGGGATCTTTCGTTTAAAGGAGTTGTGCACTCACGGCGACAGAATAGTCGAGAAACTGAGACGAATGTCACTGTTTTTCTCATGAGACTTTAGATATAAGTGCGCAATTAAAGGAAGATGGACCACGGTTCATCTCACTGTACATGTACTTCGATTCAACAGGGCTATAGCTAGAACAGAATAAGGGCCTTTATTAGAATGGGGGCTCTTATTGGTATAAGGAGGCTTATGAAAACGAGAGTGCATTCCCCATAGGGGCGCTTATTAGAATAGGGGGACCTACTAGCAAAAAAAAAAAATCGAAATTGGGGCGATTATTAGAGAGGGGGGCGTACCCGTGTGCAAAGGCTTATGGACTAACAAGAGACCACGAAAATAAGTTAACAAACAGGAAATTCAATCTTAGTCAGAGGAGACTCTTTTATTTTAAACACAGGAAAAGTTAACTCTGCAATCAAGGTTTAAATGTCACCTGCTAAATTGATACCTGCTAGCCCATTACTGCTCCTCATCTGTTTGTTTTATGAAGAAACATTCGTACTTCATGCAATTTACTGATTCAGAAATAATGAAAATACAACCTTTCCTCCAGGCTACTTATTACAAGTTTCCGGTCAATTTAGGGGCCTGTTTAAACTTCAACAAACTGAGTGCAATGGAAGCCTTCAGAGCGCCAACAAGATCGGCTTATGGTGTGACTGGAGTGATGGTGATGGATCAGTGATGATGACTGGTGGGGGAGGAGAGGAATGTCATCGAGCAAATCAAGGGGTTGAAATCACAGAAACTGACAAAACTTCTTTTTGCTGAAGAGGGATACAAAGCGACCGAATATGACTCTGGTTTTAGTGCTCACAGAGAAAACGCTCCATCCCAGTCCTATTCGTTGAAATTATGGATCCGTTAAAAATGAGATCAGGTTTTAACTTTTCAAGCTTAGTTTAGAACTGAAGAACTTTATAGAGGATGATAGTATTCATTTAATGTCACATTGTGTTTAGATGAGTATTTTGAAATAATCAGTAACGGCTCATCTCTTTCCTCTCATAGCAAAGACAAAATAACTTGACCAGCACCCCAGCCGCAACTCTCTAATCGCCGACAGTCCGTCATCATGGCCGTAGTATTATACTTCGAGCATCGATAGTTGAAAAGCCGTGTTGCGTTTCCAGTATAGCTCTTCTTCCTCTGCCTGACCTCTTCCCTCCTTTTTCTTCTAGTTGAAGCACCTTCCTATAGACACAAATAGCTTCCTATTCACTCGTTTCACACTTATCTTGCTCGACGTAACTCTTTACAAACTGTATCTGCTCTCCACTTTCGTGCAGCATCAACGCCTTCCGGTTAGATCAATGGATAGAGCGCTGGACTGATGTGCGGGAGGTCGATGGTTCGAGTCCGGGCCGGACCAACACTCAAGGTCTTAAAATAATTGAGAAGAATATGCTGCCTTTTTATAACATCAAGAAATGGTTTAGATATTCTATTCTTCTCGGATAGGAACGAATAAATGGAGGTCCCGTCTCCTGCATGGTTAGGGGTAGGAGACGTTAATTTCCCACGCACGAGATTACTGTGGGATGGATGTCCTCCCCTGGGGTGGGATGGGTGGGTTGTTGTCTTGCGTTTCACTCATGAGCCTCTGGCTCGGGCAATATAGGTAACCATGCATCACGTTAAGACATTAAACTTTGATTACAATTACTATTACTATTATTACTATTACTATTAAAGGAAAAATACATGTAGCGTTAAATGAATTGCTCTAGTTTGATTGGATAACAGCCTTCCGAGGTTCTAAATTAGAAACGCGTAGTAACCAAACACCGACAAACAAACGCAGAAACACCTGCAACAAGTTATCAATTAATACGAGATCTGTTAAGCCAAATATTCAATAAGCCCCCAGAATTTTACCATGTCGTTTTACACGCATGCCAGTTCCTTACAGTTTGCTATAGAATAGGTTAATTCAAAAGCGAGGGAACGGATCAGATTTCGGTTCAATGGTGAAATATAGTCGCATACAACTCCGGCTGAAAATGATCTTTAGACTTGTCGAACCTTCAAGGACTTGTTTCCACGTACTCGTAATAATGGTATTTTCTAACAAGTGCTTCTTATTATACGCAAGTGTTTTACAATTCTGATAAGATATTGGGCATGAGCAAAATACTTTGAAATAATGTTTTTCCAGTCTATGTTTCATTCTAGAAACAAAAGTGGTCTATGTACAAGGTAAACCTCTCAGCCAAGGCACAAATAAAAGAATGGCTTATGTCAACTTTGAGCGTCACAAGTTTTCCTACCTCAGCGTCACCAGTATTGGTTTAGATTATGTTATGGATGAAAGTAACTGCGGATTTTCCTGTGTCAATACTTCGTCATATTTCTCTTTTAACTTGGCCGCATTTCATGATATCAATGGCAAAGTTCTGTTGCCACCCCAGAACAAGGTAAATTTCTTCGCAGTTTGCATCAGAGCGGACATATCATTCACCGATTGTGATAGGGGTTCCTAACAGACTTAGAGAAATTCAGCGGCCAGAGTCTATTGCCTGACCTCTTTCCCGGCTCATTTTTCTGCCAGTTGAAGCACCTAGCTTTCGATACAAATAGCCTCATATTTACCCGTGTCACACTTAACCTGCTCGACCTAACTCCTCACAAACTGTATCTATTCTCCACTATCTTGCAGCATCAGCGGCGACAGGAAAAATACATGTAGTGTCAAATGAATTGCTCAAATGTGATTGGATAACAGACTTCGCAGGTGTGAATTAGGAACGCGTAGTAACTAAACACCGACAAACAAACACACAAACAAACTCCAACAAAACATCAAACAGCTACACTCCGCTTAACTTTGGTTATGTTATAAAAAAATGTTAAGTCACTGTTTCTTATCTAAGTGTTTTTGGTATGAGCTCTGATCTATTGGTAGTTTATTCTCGGTTGTTATTCGGTTAATTTTCGTGACATTTGGATGTATAATGAACCTAAAAGGATGTCCCGGAGTTTCGATTTTTGCTTTACTTCTTGAGATATAGCGTCTGCTTTGAAAACTTCGCTCAAAAGCGCTACTTTGAAGTTAAAAGGATGGCTAAAAATTAACGAGGTGTTAAAATAAAAATTCCAGACACGTTTTTTTCTGATCAACATGTGTAGGTCACGTTCCGATAAAATAGAAGCGTGTTTGTTAAAATGCGTCGTCAAAGAAACATATGTTGTAATATGTCTCAGCAAGGAAGAATAAGCTCCAATTCTGTTCAATCATAAAATTAGATTAAATATCCGAAATAAGTGTTTATTCAGCTTTAAGAAAATGCTTATTTTTACAGGGATAGCACGCATTATATCTCGGTTAGAATGATAACGCTGATTTTCCTTCTTTCATTTATAGTTGCCTTCAAAGTAACTTGCGCGCATTTAAGTTAATCAGCCAAGACGTAGCTAAGATTGTTTTTCATTATTTCGAGTTACAAAAAATGACGCAAGTTCTGTTAATTAAGTTAAACAAAATTAAAAACGCACAAAGGCTACGTGCGTTATGTATATTATTCCCTTCTTGTAATTACAGCTTGTTTCACTTCTATATTTAGCTACGAAAGCACCTGCCTTATTCCAACAAAATAAAGGCCAAAAAATGTTAGAAAATAACAGTTGTTTACCGCTTTTAGAAGTTGGCTCTCTGTGCTGAACATGTTATGCTGGATTTCGCACCAAATATCTCAGTTTGAATGAAAACGTTGATTTTCCTTCTTTCAGTCATAGCGGCCTTGTAAGTAATTTGCGTGCATTTAAGTTAATCAGCCACGACGTATATAAAATTATTTTTCATTATCTTGAGTTACAAAAAATGAGGCAAGTTCTATTAATTACGCTAAAAAAAAATGAGAACGCACTAAGGCTACGCGCGCTTTGTATATCTAACAAATATTCCACGAGTGCGCGTTGGATATGAGATGATAGCCAACGAGGCGCGTAGCGCCGAGTTGGCTATTATCATCTCATATCCAACAAGCGCGAGTGGAATAATTGTTTTATTAAAAACGCCCTCAAGATATTAGACAAATCGTCTGGACTTTATTTTGTAAGAAGAAACCGGATGTTACAATGTACAGATATTAGATTATCGTATATTGGCTCATACACCATAAGGGCTGAGCCAATAAAAAGTCTTGAAATGCATTATCCAATGGTCCAGTTTTTAATAATGCCTCATTTCAACTAAATAAAGGAATGACATTTTAGAAAACAACAATTGTTTTCCACCTTTAGCAGTTAACTCTCTCTAGAGATAAAGATCGTATGTTGGATTTCGTACCCAAATGTTGGTTGAAAAAAATCTATATATTGGAGAATCACTTTTTATCATGAAAGTGACTTTACTTTTGATAACCGATTTATCCTAAGGCGTGCAGTAAATAATTTATAACGCCGATTCACTTTAAATATTAATGCTTTGGGTCGCAGAGACAAATGTATGCTGCAGATCAGTGATGATGATTGGTGGAGGAGGAAGTTGCTGTGCACGTGTAGATCATGGGATTGGAATCACAGAAACTGGCTCTTCTTCTTTTGTTGACTTAGGAACCAGCGCGACCGAATATGACTTTGGTTATGATGCTGTCACAGGAAACGTTCCATCACAGTCCTATTCGTTGAACTTATGGATCCGTTAATAATAATCAGGCCTTTATTTTTTCAAACTTAGTTTAGAACTAAAGAACTTTGTAGAGGATGATTTGTGATTTAAGTTAAATGAGCATTTAAAAATGGTCAGTAATAGCAAACCTTTTCCTCCCATAGCAAAGATAAAATAACTTGACCATCACCCCAGCCGCAACGCTACGTTCCTTAGACATCTTTAGATTTTCACTGGAAACAAATTGATTGCCTTTAGAATTGCATCGTTGAATTAAATCTAGCTATCTGAGTGGTTAACGAGGCGAAGTATTTAGCGTGGACATGCGATTTGAAAACGAGGCTAAGTGATATTGTTTCGCATCTACGTATACATAACAGCTATAGGTAACGCTGTTTCTTTTTTTTTTTTTTTTTCTTGTATTTATTCAATTATACAATTCGTGCGATATCGGTTTTCGCGAGGAATTTAATGCGGAATTCCCTCGTCGAGTAATGAACTTTCCTAAGAAACTTTTATGCGAAAACAAAATTCAGCATAATCAATTTAAATGAATAAAGGCTGATAGTTTCTAACGAAACTGTTTGGAGCTGCGTGAGGGGGAGTAACGAAATAATTTGAATATATCAACAAAGTTGAAATGGTAAATTGGCCACCGTTGCGATTATAAAAGCTGACGTTTCGAGCGTTAGCCCTTCGTCGGAGCGGAGCTAACGCTCGAAACGTCAGCTTTTATAATCGTAACGGTGGCCAATTTACCATTTCAACTTTGTTGATATATTCAAATGATTTCGTTACCCCCACCGACGCAGCCCCAAACAGTTTCTTTAGAAACTATCAGTCTTTAAGACGTAAATAGGATTGTTTTTCATTATCTCGAGTTACAAAATTAAAAACGAAGCAAGTTCTATTAAGTTAAACAAAGAACGAGCACAAAGGCTACGCGCGCTAGATATATTATTCCCTTCTTGTAATTACAGCTTGTTTCACTTTTATATTTTGAGACAAAAGCGCCTGCCTTATTCCAACCAAATGAAGGCAAGACATTTTAGAAAACAAAAATTGTTTACCGCTTTTGGCAGTTAACTGCCAAAAGATGTTATGTCGGCAGAAGATGTTATGTTGGATTTCGCACCCAAATGCTGGTTGAAAAAAAAAATCCATATATTAAAGAATCACTTTTTATCTTGAACGTGACTTTTTTTTTGATAACTGATGTATCCTAAGGCGTGCCGATTTACTTTAAATATTAATGCTTTGGATCGTAAAAACAAATGCGTGACGGTACGTAGTCTTCTTATGGTCGTCAAATCAGGGCGCACAATCTTAATTTCAAGTCGTGTAACTATTTAAAAGTGTTAGGGTACGAACATTCTGACTTTTTAGCAACGTGACTTTATTTTTGATAACTGATTTATCCTAAGGGGTGCAGTAAATGATTTGTTATGCTGATTTACTTTAAATATTAATGCTTTGTGTCGCAGAACAAATGTGTGCAGTAGTCTTCTTACGGTTGTTAAATTGGGGCGCACGATCTTGATGTCAAGTCGTTTAACTAACTAAAAGCAGCGTTGATGTACGAAAAGTCTGTCACTGCCTATCACATCAGTGATATTTTTTAGATGTATTTTAAAAAGCGAAGCCTCTTTTTCACTGTACTTCCCTTCAGTTTTGCGTTTGTGTTTTTGGTAGGATGGTATCATTGCTGGGCTGTTGCAGATGAAGGTGATACAATTGTTATTATCTTTTTGGTTACATCGTAAACTCAATATTTTTCCTGGTTCAGGCATTAACTTTCTCCCACTTTTGAGTGCAATGAAGATCTTTTTTTCGAGGGTACAGGAGTATGGGAAAATAATTCCAGCTTGTACTTCTTAGGTAAAGTGTTCAAAATCGTTGCCAATGATAATACGAGTTCTCTTAAGAAATATTTGATCCTTTTTAAGGTGAGCAACGATAAAAGTGACACTTGCTAAGCTGTCAATCCTCATGCATCGTCATTATTTCTCTCTTAGCTAGCGATTCACTTCAAGTTACGTGAAACAGATCCCGCATACTAAGTATGACACATACTAACCTTCAAGATATTTATACTTGACAAAATCATTTTCTGCGTTCAATTTCTTACTCTTGCGGCTAAGTCGGGAAAACGAAAGCAAGATCGATACTATAAAAGTTTTAGCAAACCATATTAAAAAAAATATATAATTACACCAAGAAGACACCTGAGGTCAGTTCAGTCGCTAGCCAGTTTTACTCGCAACTAGAAGTTAAAGGACTTACCTGAACGTATTTTTGTAAGATATCAAAACTTTTACCACTTTGACATGTCGTTTTAAATTCTGGCAAGCTCCTTACAGTTTGCTATAGAATTGCTTTACTCAAAGATGAGGGAACTGATCAGACTTCGGTTGAATGGTGAAATATAGTAGCATACAACTCCGGCAGAAAATGATCTTTAGACTTCCCAAACCTTCAAGGACTTGTTTCCATGTACTAGTAATAATGGTTTTTTTTTTTTTTTTTTTTTTTTTTTTTTTTAACGCGCGCTTCTTATTGTGCGTAAGTGTTTTAGAATTCTGATAAGATATTGAGCAAAATACTTTGAAATAATGTTTTTTTCAATCTATGTGTCCTTACTAGAAACAAAAGACGTCACCGATAAAGGAATGGCTTATATCAACTTTGAGCGTCACAAGTTTTCCTACCTCAACGTCACCAGTATTGGTTTGGATTATGTTATGGATGACAGTGATTGTGGATTTGCTTGTGTCAATATTTCGTCATGTTTCTCTTTCAACCTGGCCGCATTTCATGATATCAATGGCAAATTTCTGTGCGAATTGCTTCCATCGGATATCTACAACAACTCAGACAAAATTATCTCTTATCAGAGTCATCATCATTATAGTATCGTAGTAAGTTGTAATAAAATGTGTTCACTCTGTATCAAAAGTTTCAAATGGAAAAGGAGAGGAATTACACACGATTTCGTGCGTATGGAGTGGGGTTGATTGCAGAAATAAGGAGAGAGGTCATTAGCGAGGAAGGTCAACTAACGGATACTAACTCTATTTGTAAAGACGGCTCATAATAATATTTATTATGACTGTCAAGCTTATTCCATATCACCCGCGTTTGTTTCTCATTGCTATACGTTTTGATTTAGTCTCCATGTATCAGTTGGCCTTGTCAGAACCATGGGAAATGCGCTCCACAGTACGAGAAGAACGGTTACGTGTGTGTTTGCGCGAGAGGATACACTGGGGAACATTGTGAAACGGGTAAGACACAATTAATAATCCATTTACAAG